>NW_010115411.1:0-292 GCF_000699245.1 Pterocles gutturalis
CTTCCTCTAGGAAGGTGTTTTTGTTGAGACGACAGCGGGGAGAATTGTCCACACAGGAGTATGTGACACACTTCAGTGGACTTTCATCTCTGTGGGAAATCCAGTTCTTCAGTGTTACTTCCAGCCTGTGAAATGGGAGTGAATGGCAAAAACCTGGCACTGCGTTAGGGCTCTAGGTGCAAAATACTTCAAGCACACTGCAGACATCTATTATCTTGAAGGACAAACAACTTTTCTGTAGATCCATCAGGCACGTCAATAGCCTTCATTATAATATTCCAGTGGGGACTGA
>NW_010115411.1:416-2117 GCF_000699245.1 Pterocles gutturalis
TTACCAAGTAATCTGTCAGCATCTTAGACACTGTCTGAGTTCTGACACATACAGGAAAAAAAAGCAACACAGTAGGATCCAGATGGCATTTTTAGTGCATTAAGAATTATATTTCTCGTAGTAAAAACTGTTTGCAAATTCAGTTATTGAGACGTTCTCTGTGTGTTTGTTCATATGAGTTCATTCTCAAATAAGCAGAGGTGAGAAAACAGATTTTTCAGCACACAAAAAGACTGCAAAAATCTCAAAAAGGGTGCAATCCTAGCAGTCTAGCCCCCCTCGTATGCATCATTCATTGGATTTATTTTTTGTAATATCTAAATAATTCATTTTACTTGAGCTTTTGATAAATATTTTTTGTTCCACAGTAACTTGCATATTTGAGAGAAAAAGTAATTTGAGCCAGAAAAATAAAAATATTGCATGGGAAAATGTCCAAACAGAAAATTTTGACAAAACAAAATAGCTTTCATCAAAAGGAGGAATTAATCAAAAAAACAACCTCTCAACTGAAATTTTTCAGTTTTGACAAGCAACACCTCTTAGCGGAGTTGTGTAAACCACTCTGCATCAGCATTTCTTATGAATGCCAAGTTATGAATCAAAGAGGAGTTGAAAACATTCAAGAACCTAATTATTTTCTCTAAATTCCTGATACAGATTTCCCTTCAGGAAAATTCCCTTTGAAACTTGTGAAGTAGAGCATCGTTAAAAACCTGTGAATGAAGTGCTAAGCAGGGAAAACTGAACATTTAAGGATTATTTTACTTTCTTTGCTTGGCAACAGTCTCTTGGCATGTAATGGCAGAAGGGGACAGGGTGACATACATGGGTTTTCTATGTATTCCGTTGCTTGGATGACTTTAGGCATGAGCCAACATCCTCCACTCTACCCTGTACTGTCCTCTCCTAAGTGCAATTTATGGCCCCAGAGCTCAAACAGCCAAAAGGACTACTTGCAAACTAGGAGATTCAGCTGCTTTAGAGCTCTGGCTGTGTTTAAAAATGAATGCATTCAGGACTGAGCATAAGCCAGACGTTTCTAGGATTAACTAACAGTAATCACCAGCTTTTATGGAACTGCCGTATTCACCCTCACACACAGCACTGCACTGCACAAAAGTGGGATGCTCCGCAAAGTGCTTCAGGATAAACTGAGCACAACCAGTGTTATGTGAAATGAAACCCTCTTCCTTGCAGCTGAGCTTGACCACAAAACTTCATCTATCAGTCCACTTTAACCACGAAAATCAAAGCTGAGAATGCTCTTCCCTCATCCTGTCATGCTGAGGTGGTTGGATTTAGTGTTTTAGATCTCAGCTGAACAATTTCTATGCATAGAACTACATGAAACGACGTGTCCTGCTCAGAAATAGAAAAGGCAAGAATAAAGCTGGAAGAGCTTAAATCTGCGATGCCAATAAATGTAAATTGTTCAGACATCATGCTTAGCAGGATCTTCCAGGTGTTATTGCTCCTGGCACTACTATGGATAGAAATCTTAAATGACATGATACACAGTACCAGAATGACAAAAGCTGAAAGCTGTTGCTTTCATTTAACAAGTTGTTACTGTTTTTTGATTGCTTTACTGAACATTTGAAAATTCCCAGGACTCATTTCCCACTAACTCAACCAGAGAAGACATCGATGTATTTCACTATGCCAGGTGTAAGACTTGGCACTCTGTATAGTCTGGGA
>NW_010115412.1:0-14624 GCF_000699245.1 Pterocles gutturalis
TGTAATATATATAATATTTTTGTGTGGTGTTTTTTTTTTGTCCTGTTCCAATGCACAGGCTTGGTGGTCTGTGCTGCTGGGGGTGTTTGATGCTGTTGACTCTGCTGCATGTTTTGCTTGTGAGCGTGGACAGCAGTGATACCCCAAAAGGGCAGATCAAAGCAAAGGGGGTTGGATAAGCAATATAATCTTTACTCAGAGTAGCAGAGCTGGCAGCAGATGTTTCTCTTAGAACTATCTGGTTGGTATTCAGGTGAGTCAGAATGTTTCACAGTGCTCCCTATGCCATCTGCTAACCCCTCTGTGGTGGCATATGCAGAAAGCTGCTGCAGGGAGGGAGCTGCTGAAAGGACCAGGTACTGCTTCAGTTGTCTGGGTAGTTTACAAGGGGTTTTCTGCAAAGAGCTAATCCTGCCTGCCTGACTTGCACAGCGCATGTGCACTGTCTGAAAGTAATTTTTGTTTGTGTTCTCCAAACAACAAAAAAAAGGTTCCCTTGCAGGAGTCTGTTTTTAAGAACCACCCTTTTGTAAATCTCACACTTAGGTGGATTTAACGGTGAAAGGCATAACACATTTATCTAAAGGGCCAGTCTGGAGCTGCTTAGGTGGTTTCTTAAAAAAAAAGCTTTGCCAGAGGCCAGCACTGAGTGGGTGACCTGGCCCCTGGTTTCCAGCACAGGACTCAGTGCCTCTGCGGGTTCAGAGCAGTAGCAGAGGCTGGCCTGGCATGTCATCACTTTGGCATGTCTAAATTGCTTTTGAATATATTGGCAACTTGAACAGTGCCAGCTGCAGTGGTTTTATTAGATATTTCCTGGAATTTGAAATTAATTTGAAGGCTTAAGTTCCTAAAGTCAAGAGAGTCTCAATTTTCTCTGCCACTTCCATCAAAGTGGACAAAAAGTTGGATCCAAATGTATCACAATCCTCCCACCTTCAGTAAACTTAAATGAACTAAAACTTATTGTACAAAAAATCTCAGGTGCACTAATTTACTGATGATCTTGGCAAAGCCTGATTTTGAATAGTTTAATCTGAATTCTCAGCCTATGTGGACCTCTGGACACCTGCAGGTTTGCTTCCATGACTTCAGTAGAGAAACAGGTAAAAAATGGAGCAAAAATAGTCTCTCATCCTCTGGTGAGCTGTGCAGAAGCAGAATGGACTGTCTGCTGTAGTCTCCTTTTGCAAGCATTCAGGCAGACTCAGGCTCTGATCTCTCTCCACTTCATTGCAGGACTGAGCTTCAGACAGGCACTCCTATAGCTGGTTGTTGCTGCTTCTCATCCTTTGTCACCACAAAAAACAGAATAGGTGATCAAGATCACTGCAATATAGGAAGCTGCAACTTGATTTATGCAAATATATTCAATTGTATGCAAATGTACAACTGACCTTTCTTTGGTCAAAGTAAGTTGGCAGGTACGGGCTGTTGAGCTTAACTGCAGGAAAAATTAAAGATGTCTGCGTTAGGCAATGGAGATTTCATCAGAGAACAAATACCTCCAGTTACCTGCAGCACAGACTATGTGACAGAACATTCTGCTAACATTTCTTGAAGAGATACCTCTTGAAGAGAGAAGCTGGATGGACTTTTCAATAGAAATTTATTTGCAGCAGAAATAAGATATTGCAGCTGAAATAAAAAGTGTTTGAAAAGAATCAGTTTTTAAACAGACAAAGGCAACAGGGGAAAGTAAAATCTGAAAAATGTTCAGTGATGTTTTTGGTTTGAAGTTCAGAGAAAGGTATTTTTCAATGAGCTGGTTATTTATTGAAAGTCATCTCCAAAAATACGTTTACTTTCAGAGTTACTTGTTGTTTTCTTTAAAACACTGCGATCCCCTCTGCCCTCCTCTAAATATTCTATGAAAAAACAGCAGTATATTGTTTGATTAGGAGTAAACACAATTGAACTCAACAGCTGTTGGGAGTTCATATGAATGTTCAGAAACACTATTTTAGAAGAATCCGATGAGTTCTGCTTTCTCAGCAGCAATGAGTTTTTCTGAGCCAAGACGCCTCTCTCCTGTGCTGAGATTAACTGATCCTGAATTTTACTCCACATTTTCCCAGTATTACTTGTGCATTAGCAGCACAGCTTCTCTGTCAACCGTAACAGGATTTGGGCAGCTAAAACCCATACATAGCTTTGAAAAGATACCCTCACTAAACACATGGTCAGGAAACAAAAGAAAACAACATGAAAAAAGAGGAAGGGGAGAAGGCAGCCATCTGCCTGGGGCTCTTGAGTATGATCTAGGCAGGACTGGTGAACTCTAGGAAGGACAAATACATCACAGGTCAGAAAAGCAGTGTGAAAATAGGAGGCCAAACAGCATTTCAGTTGTCTTTTCTGTGTAAATAAAAGGCTGAGAGCACTCTCATTGAGGCAGAGTTAATCAGGGATTTACTTTTTTTTTCTGTTTTGTCTTTAAAGAAGAACTGAGCCAGACTGAACTCTAGATTAGAGCTGGTCCAACAACAGAGAGGTGCTGTCAAAGCTGGATTCAGAGCCTTGCCAGGATGGGATCGATACTCCATCAAGGTCAGTCTGACCTGGCAGAGTGAGTCTGTCCCCCATCACACCAATGGTGTGGAGCTGGTTACTCCTCAGCCTGTGCTCCCCAAGCATTGGTCAATGATACAAAGATTGTCTGGAAGCTGGGCTCAGATTTAAATCAGAGCTTGGCAATCCACAGGCATAAGATATTAATTATAGTGATGACCTGGAATGATAATACCAACTTAGAAACAACATCAATCCTACAAATCAGAGGAAATCAAAGATTTGAGCAGGTTGGGCACAGTTGAACTGGCTGATCAGAGGGAAACTGGCCTCACTTTAGGACTAAGCTGGACATCCAGGACAATAAGAACAGCAATTCTAATGTGGTGCACTACCTAGAATCAGACCCACTGAGATATGCAGGCATTTAATGCCTACTTTGCTGCCTAAGAGATCATTTTAGAATCTGAATACCTTCATAGATCAGAGTCTTGGTAACTAATGACAGAGATACCTCTGGTAAAAATGTAGGTGACTTGGCTACGTGGCTCTCCTTGCGTTTCTGTAGGTTTCAGCTGTTTAATTTCCTGATGAACTTTTGAGCGTGCTTTGAGTGCAGCTCCCAAGCCCCACCGTTGGGCTCCAGCCTGGGATTGATCCCACGCTGATGGCAAGGAGCAACCCCAGGCGGGAGCAGACCTTCCCGCTCTCCGTTCAAACTCGACGGCAGTGTGTTTTGCAAAGCTTCAAAGTGCCACTTAACGGGACTTTCATTTTCCTTCCAGCTGAAGGGAAAGTGTTGTTAAACTCCCAGGCTGGCAAGTCGGAGTTTATACAGATGGAACAGTTAGCGCAGACCGCAGAACAAATACCAGCGACCAACCCGGTTCACACTTCTAAAGAAAGAAAGAAAGGAATGGCAGAGGCAGGCCAAAGCAAACAGGCCTTGGAAAACTCGAACCCTCTGGCTGGAATTTTCAGCTGTTACTTTTCTTTTCACATTCAGGCTTTTTTGGAGACCTCTCAATTCAGCAAAGTAGAGAGGGCTTTTGCATTCATATGAAATGATTTAAAGCTCCGTGAGGAGTGCTGTGCTCAGTCCAAACAACCACAAAACATACATTGTTTGAAATTTTATAAACGTGGTTTTCACTGAGAGCCACATTTAAAAAAAAATACATTTTATTTCCAACAAATAAGCATTTTAAAAAAATACATTTTATTTCCAACAAATAATATGTTGTTGAATTTCCCACATCTTGCCTAGCTATGGCAGCGGGGTGTGTCACTTTTTATGCTTTTTGCTTTTTAAACCTGCAGACACCTCCTATGCCCCTGCAAGAGCCGAGAATCCTCTTCCTCTCCCTGGTCTGTCATCTGTCCCCCTCCTCTCCAGCAATGCTGCCCAGCTGAGGGGGGCTGGGTCCCCCCGGGGTTCATCCCCGCTGCCCCACCATCAATCAGAAAGGTCATTGCTGAGTATTGCCTCCGGAACCTCTACAACACCCTGCACCACTGCTGATGGTCCTCGGAGCAAAGGACCAGAGCAGGAATTAATCCAGGTCTCTCCTGTGGCAATGGAAGCATAACCTCTGCGCCAACCCCAGAGGATTTTATTTTATTAAGACGCAGGGGTCGTGCCTCTCCCTTCATTCAGCCAGCCTTTCGCTCTCCTCCTCCAGTAACAAAGAAATTGCTAAGGAATTAAAAAAGGGATCTCCTGCGAACACACAGGCAGAGCCACTGGTGAATCTCTGCTCGGCGTCTGAGAGCTGCTGGGTCAGACTGGCAGGGGTGGACAAATGGGTTTAGATAGAATTATTCTCTTGTATTCCCAGAGACCTGCATTCAAACACAAGCCTCATTATGAAATGGAAACGCTTCATGCTGTGTAAACTGTGACTTGTACTAACAACACCAAGGCAAGTTCTGCTCCCACCAAAACAGATGTTGATTGGAGAGACTTCAGGTTTCTCTGTCAGCTTGCTGGGTATCTGCAGGGGCCTTCTCTTACTTTGGATTTACAGTCACGGACCTGAAACAGCATCTCGTTCTGAACAGTTTCATTAAGAGTACCTGTTCCTACCTGTTCTTATTTCCAGGTACCGGAGGTTTGTGTTTTCCTCCTGGCTGTACTAGCAACACCTTCCTACCCCATGGTGCACAGTCAGACTATCCAGTACCTCATGTGTTGCTGACATCAGATTTTACTACATCAATCCAGACTTAATTCAAAGCTACACAGACCCAGTTTAATTCAGCAGGGACACTTCACTGTTCCCTTCAGCTGAGACATTAAATGATGCTGTTCAGGGGTATAAAAATGAGTGGAATTAGCTTACATGACGGAGGAGGAGGCCGCTTGATAGAGGGAGTCAACAAAACAGTTATTTTAATCAAAACAGGGAAATCTTAAGCAACACTGGGCTGTGGCCAAAAGTGATCAATGTCCACTCGGCTAAGGAGCATGGGGAGCAGCTGCAAGTTTAAGGCTGGATCAGGTTATCTCTGTGTTGGGTGTAATCTGAGACAGCAGTGTAGACAAACCCCTCTAATTCACCCCTTTTTATCTTGGATGCTGGTGCTAATTGTTGTCTTTGCCACGCTACTTTGTACCTACTCAGGGTGTAAGGTCCACTTGCTCTGCATGCTGACTGGCACCAGAACAAGGTGCCTCCACCAGGAGACCTTCCTCCAGGGACACAGACTGGCCTTAGGGCAGGTTGCCCAGGAAAGCTGTGTGTTCTCCATCCATGGAGGTTTTCAAGAGAAGACTGGATAAAGCCCTCAGTAACCTGGTATATTCTAGCAGACCCTCCTGAGGTCCTTTCCAACGTGGATTATCCTAAGGTGGGCACCCGTGCTGTAAAACTGGGGCAGGCTATCTGGGGACAAGGAGTTTAAGGGACTTTCAGGTCCCCAGAATTAGTATAACCCCTGCCACATGTCAAGAAAGAGGTTGCACAGACACCTACATCCATGTCCCATCCACCTCCTTCCTGGGAAGATGTTACCTCCTCAGAAAGGGTACCACTAGCCAACATCAGGGCAAGGCGACACTGGGGCTAAATCCTTCCCTGGTGAAACCACTGGAACACTGGTGCACCATCAGAGACATTGTTGTAACTCAGTATTACTTGGGGTTTTTTTCATCTAATATTGCTGTTTATACAATTATACTAAACTGGACCCAGGGATTCCCAAGTTTGCAGTATTCTTTTATTTCAATGCCGAGTGTGTACAAAGAAGGTAGCATCTATAAAAGGGGGTAAAAAAAATCACAATATTCCTCTTTGCTCTTCAGTTCTTGCTTACGATGACTAGTCCCTCCCTTTCAAACAACCTTTGCTGACAGAAACCCGCAATGATACATGGCAGGATGCACTAGAGTACTGTGGAAGCCAGTGCAATGTGACGCATTTACTGTACTGCAACGTACTGTATCTCAGTGCTAATGACGTCTGGGTATTGAAATAGCCTCCACAGGGAGCAACGCTGCAACACCTGCTTCTTCTGGATAACTCAGTTTTCATTTCCTTGCTGCAATGGAAAAAAAAAAGACCTTCTCAGAGAGGCTGCTGTAGTGGAATGTCACATTAGGGCATGCTTGTTAATTACAAACCATTACAAGGTTGCCAAGTGCTCAAAAAGATGCTCCCAGGATCGCTAGTACTGGAATATTTTATGTAGCATTTAATTACCTAAGGTTCAAATATAATATAAACAGAAAAATCAAGAAAACCTTTCATTAAGTGATGTTTAGTTAATCGTGTATTTATTATATAATAACATACTATAATAGGGCTTGGAACACAGGCCCAGTGGTCAAAGCATCTCTGATATTGCTTGCAGCTAATGAGATTTGAGGGTCAAATTCTGCCTGCAGTTAAATTAGCAACATGTGCAATTGTGTTGGTGCAATCAAAAACTAGTACTAAAGGCCACTTCTCAGGAGCGTGCCAGTTTCAATAA
This sequence comes from Pterocles gutturalis, assembly GCF_000699245.1. Taxonomy (NCBI): domain Eukaryota; kingdom Metazoa; phylum Chordata; class Aves; order Pterocliformes; family Pteroclidae; genus Pterocles; species Pterocles gutturalis. The sequence continues at coordinate 6,484 of NW_010115412.1, forward strand.
TAAGCGAAAGGCCTTGCTCTAGGTGGGATCCTCCAATTTTTACCAAGTATTTATGGCTTTGAGATGGCAAAGCACAAGAACACCCCAGTGACATAGAGGCTGGAGACTCAGATATCCTTTTCCATGGACTTTGCATTCCGCTGGATTTTTTAGCTGCTGTTATCCCTCCATGAGGCTACATGTATCCAGGGAAGCTGCTGGGAACTTTAAAGTGTGATCCCTGGGGATAATTTTCCTTCCAAATATTTCTGGTGGGAATTTCTAACAAGTCAGCACAGCACTCTGTGCTTTCTTAGTGTGTCGCTAAGAAGCAAAGTGAGTTAATGCCTGAGATGGACACAGAACTTAGCTATTGATACCTTTCTTCAGGCTGTCTTCAAACTCAGGCAGGCGTAGATTATGTCATTCACAGTTAAATACTTTCCCAAAATTTTCGTCCTATAAGAGGAATACTTAATTTTATACCTATAAGGACACATAAAAGATTTTATTTTTAATGAAGATTTGGATTCTGGAGGAAGAAAAAGTGTTTGAGGGAAGGACTGATACACGAATTTACTATTCCCTCTCCTAACTTAAGTCCTGTTCATAGTCAATGAGACACTTCAAAGAGGATTTTCTGCTGCAAAAAGGTGAATGTATGTAGCAGTACATACATCTCCTTTGTATTTCAGTAAATATGATTTGTGGACAAATGGTCAATTGTCAAAGGGTCAGTGTTTACCCAGTCAGAAGCTTATATCTGAAAACAATTTATCTCTGCAGTGATATTTCCTGTACCCATAAAGATTCTCAAAGTAATTTACTTTGAAAAAATCTAGACAAAATATAGTCTTAATATAATGGGCACACTGCTAAAAAAAATAGAATTAAAATGCCTCCTCAGCCCAGAATTTTTTCTTCTCTCTCTCTCTTATATTTATTGATAGTATTGTTTCCATAAACGCAGTATTTAGGTTTTGCACTCCATTTAAGATCATCTACTGAAATATGACCATTCCTTTAGTTTCCTGAAGTATATAAAGTACTACTTGTCAATCTTTTTTTTTTTTTTTCCTCAGGGGATGTAATAAATGCCTTCAGAAATGTCCCTCTGGTTGTCAGAGTGGTTGTGGAAAGCTACAAGTGCATTTTTTTTCTGTATAGATTAGAACCACTGGCAAATTAAATAATGTGTCGAGGAAATTATCCCTATTTACAGACTAGAGAAAGTTCGCTCTTAGGTGCATTTGCACAATTTGTATTAACTTTACCAATAGCAAGTGGAAATGCTCAGGTGGCTCATATGTGTCCTTTTCAATTTCAATTGCTCTTTGGGTTTCTGCTCCCACTGATAGGAAAGTACATTGTATTCACAGGGTGAGCAACAAGCCTCCTGGGTCACGCACAGAAGAGTGTGCACACTTAGTTTTATTCAGATACAGGGTGGAGATGAACTCAGCCATTTATTCAGAGATTCACATGAGAAACTCCCGTGGAAATCTACCTATGGCAAACTAGAGTATCGTGTCCCTTGCCAAAGAAACTGTAGGTAGCAATGATACTAGAGGACTATTTTCAACTGCAGTGATTCTTTCCCTGTTTCTCTGCAGCTCAGCAAGTAGCCTGCAACTTGAGTTGGATTGGAGGCCGTTATCCAAAGGGTATCCCAGCTAATCACAGAACCAGCCCAGGAGAGGCCTGGGCTTGGTTTAGACTCAGATAAGTACCCCACATATAGCTACTGCGTAGTGAATATATGCTCCAAACAACCACCACGAGCACTAACTTGGAGCAAATGTTGTGTATAGAGGTTGTCTTTTATACCTCAGGAACTTTAAGCCAGCAGTAGCGCTGGTTGCTCTGGTACTCTCTGCCTCTGTGCTGGCTCTGTATGTTACTGCAGACTGCTTCCTTACAGAAAACTCATCTCATAGTGCAACACAGCATCATGCAAGGGATAAACCCAACTGGGTGAGTCCTGATACAAGACATCACGTCCACTCGGCTTATCCATGGTGCAGGACCTTCATTCATCTCTGGTTCAGGTGTTTCTTCACCAAACTTCACAGTGCTGGGTAGGGACATGCTGGAATGACCCAGCTCTCTTTGCCCTCCCAGCTTCCCTGTGTCCCAGTGGAGCATCTGGCCACCGGTCCATGTCTGTGGGCTGATGGGGCTGTGGAGGTCCTGTTGTTCCAACCAGCTGAGTGGTGGCTGCACTTTAGTGGAGGCTGAAGTGCTTCCCCTGTCTGCATTGGAAAGCTCATTGGGATAATTTTGGATGACAGATATTATAGCTATATTTAAATTTTGAAACTCCACTGGAAAAGTTAAGCACTTAAAGAAACCCCTACACTTACTACATTCAGTTTTTTTTTCCCTCGTAAGAAATGACTGGAGAGTTTGTGCTTTTAATTATTATCATTCTTCCTTGAAATTATAGGCAAAGCACTCAGTGACATTCGAAACATAAATTACTGGCCTGCAGCCTTGTGCTACTGTTTCTCTATCTCTCTGCCAGGGCTGCAAATCAATTTTCTGCATTTCTTTCAGATTTTCTGAAGAAAATTGTGGAAAATAGCTGTTGGCACATGGCATTTTTCCACAATGGTTAGAACTATTGAATGGGGCTGTAATAGGCTGCCTTGGAGAAGCCAGCTCCATTAAAATGCCAACCTTAGACAGATCAGAACACTCTCTCAATCTGAATTTCATAATTTTTCCACAGGAAGAGCAATATAATTTTCCTTGGTTTTCCCTGCAGCCCTGTAGCTTTGTTTAAAAAAAATAAACTGCCCCAAATTTTTCTTTTCTTCTCGTTTCTTCTCTTCTATTTTTCTTTTTTTTCCTCTTTGTTTTGTCCTGCTTAAGTTCCAGCCCTCTAACCTTGGGTGATTTCTGGAGGCTTTGGTTTAGTTCCTGTTTCTTTATACTGGTTTTGTCCAGTTTGATCCTCTACAAAGTGACCTGGAAATTCACCTGTTTAGAGTGATGATTATTCAACCAGTAAAATGCTTTTCCTTCAGACCTGTCTCCACTATGTTTTCAGGTGATATTTGCTGTACAGAGACATCACTTTCTGACTGGAAGCATCTTTAAATCTATCCTGCCTACCCCGGGATTTAACTCATGGGGCACTGGCCAACGCTGAGGAATTGTACACCTCCAAGTTTGGCTGATTTCTTTGGGTTTGGAATCAAAGCCCACTAGGACCATTAAGAAAAAAAAGATAAGAAATCATAGGAGCCTTTCAGTTTGCAGAACAGACTTTCAGCGTTCCCAGTGGGTTGTGTGGGATGAGTTGCCGGGAGGGAAACAGAGCATGGCTCTATGCAAGACAGCAGGTTGCACAAGAGCTGAGAGCCAGAAGAACCAGAACAGCAAATTCCTGGATTTCCAAGGAAGAATTCTTGCAGAATTTTTCTTGATCCCATTGGCCTGGTCAAGTTGTAGAGCTCGTTAAAGAAAAAAAGGGCAATGTTATGAACCTACATACAGCAGAGGTGTTTTGCTCCATACAGCAAAAGCTTAAAGAAAGAAGGTCACATTTCAGCTGCTTGTCCCTAAAAGCTGGTTCTTCCAAAACCCCTAGAGAGAGTCATCTTCAAGGTTTCTGATGATGATATGTTTCATTGCAAGGCAGTGATGTAACGTCGTACGTAATTAAGTGAGGGAACCAAGCTCGGGCTGAGAGTGGTGGAATTTTGCTGGTTTAATCCAGATCTGGGCACTTCAGATACATCTAGCGGTAATTGCAGAAGCAAGTATCTGAGGTTGGAATATCTTGCTGCTGGCTGGTCTGACGCTTGTTTTGCCAGGATAGGAGGAACTGCTGCAATACCGTTGTAAAAGAATAGTTTCAAAAGGGAAAACTGAGTTAACCTCTGGGTGTTTCAGCTAGCGCCGAGTAATGAATTGCTATCTTCATCAACAGAAAGAATGCCAAAGAGGCTAAATGAGTCAGAACAGGCAGAGACACAATCCTTTAACGAGTTGAACAGGAGCTGGGTTGTAATGTGAGGTTATTGATAATCCCAGGGCTTATATAACAGCGTGATTCTAGGTCAGGGAGCAAAAAACACACACTCCTGTATACACACACTCACTCACGCTGTAAAACGACACACTCCTCTGAACAGATGGCTTCAGCCTGGGTTAAGCAGAGGCACTCAGGAAAGAAGACTTTTTTTTTTTCAGTGGGGTAAATCCTGCCTGCTTTCGCACCTCAATGTGTAGGGCAGATGTTGATTTTTTCAGTGACCAGTTTTGCAAAGGATCACCTGGGCTACCGTGCCATGGGATCAGTTTAATGCACCCAAGAAAATCCATATTTAGAGATGTATATTTAGAAGAAAATATCTCTGCCATCTTTTATCTGCTCTAACATCTTACATCTGCTAACATCTTTTCTGCAGCTTGAGAAACAGTCTCTTACTTTGCTGAATTGCTGTGTGTATACTGGGGAGTTTGACACCCAGCCTGGTGTCAAGGAGCTGGATTTGGAAGTCGGAGAACCATCCATGGTGAAATAACCATTGTTTCTCTTACTGGTGAGCTTATATTGCTAAGGAAAGTGGTTTAGTTTCCCAGTAAGATAATACTAATGTACAAAATTGTACTATCATCACCAAAAAAAAAAAAAAAAGGAATTTTAATAGCAAAGCTAATTTCCCTTTTTGCTTTATTAATCTGTTTAGTAACGTTATAACACCACTGAAGGTCAATTATATTACTTCAGCCAAACCAGGATGCCAGTGCTTGTTGTGAGTCTGGATCTTCACTGGGTTTTGCTATCTCAGCTTCAGTCATTTTCAAAAAGCAGTTTCTACAAGCTCTCATGGCTGCGCAGATTGTCAGCACTGCCCATGGCACCAGTACTGTCTGATCTGCTGTTTATAGTTCTATACAAGTCAATTTATGACATTAGAGAAAATTTGAAACATTCTAATTCTGAGTTCACTGGTCAATTGTGGCTTAAGCAGCCTACCTTAAATTCCCTCCTACAGCATTCCCTGAGAATCCTTAAATTCCCAGGCTTGATTTTCCTGTCGACTCCATATGGACAAGCCTACTATTGAATAAAATACAGAAAACTAGAAGACCATACAGAAGAACATCAAGAGTGACAACTCCTGAGTCCATAAGTGACACTTTTAACCATATTTATATGAAGATATTTTCATTTTCTGAATTGTCTGGCTTTTTTTCTTTTTAATGTGCACTTTTTCCGGTTTTTTTTCCCCCAGATAGTAAAAAAAGAAAAAGAAATCAACCCAGATAAAGAGGAAGGTGGTAACAGGCATCAGCCTAACACCAAGTCTCAGACCTGTTGCCTTCCCGTTACAAGTAGTATTCAGTGACTGCCACTAAAGAACTGCTGCTGCTGAAAACTTTCCATGTTTTCACACAGCTGCTGCTCATGAAGTCCGGCAGCAGCTTTGTAGAAAAGAGTGTTTCGGTTGCTATCATTCACATTTAAGAAAGCCACAGCTGCAAAGCACAAGCTATGAATCTCAAAGGCTAGAACTAAATCCTGGCTTCTGTCATTACCACTCACAGGGGACACAAAGTGGAACCGAGGAAGAAAAACATTTAACAACTACAGATGACCCCTGGAGGGGGTTTGAAAGGGCGAGCGGTGATGTCTGAGCATGCTGCAGGTGTTAAACGGCTTCGGGAACAAGCACAAGTGTTAGCATGCACAGGTGTCAGGAGCTGGAGAACCACGGTGCCAACTCCAGCATGCACGAGCAAAGCCGGGGAGCTGAATGCAGCACGGAGAGGATCTCTGCAACAACCCCCATCCACGGTTCCTCGGTGTGCAGTCGGTTACACGCTCCCTGAAGTTTTGGGTGCTGTTCCATTGCTTTTTCAAAAGTCAGCTTCAGTGCAGGTGTAAAAAAAAAGGGACAGGGTGTTGCAACAGGATTCTGCCCCCTTTGCTCGTGTTCTAATCAGTGGTGGTGGTGCTGCGAAGTCGTTCCTAGAAAGCAGGGGACTGAGCCAAAAACACAGCTGAACGGGTGTCCCGTTGCATTGGCAAGAACAGCGATTGCATGTCGTCGGACTCCCAGCGTTCACAGCACTGAAAATAGCAGGAATTTTCCCTTCTTGAACAAAATGATATATTCCTCCCTCAGCTACGGAAAAGAAACAATGGGGAAAGAAGAATCAGGTTTGCCAAGAGCAGTGCCTCCCTTTCATTTCAGTGTTCTCCCTGACACGGAAAAAATGCAGAATAATTACAGAAAGGAACTAGCAAGCGCTTCACAGTTTGGAAATAAAGTCAAAATATTTCTGACAAAACATTTTTCCACCAGAAAGAACCAAACCTCTGTTTTGCTGAAAAGAGAAATGAATCAATGGGCGTTATTTTGGACAGATTACTCAGGTTAAAGCAGCAAAAATGCCAGGAGATGTCTATATCAAACTCCAGAGGTCAGGAGTTCTTCTGAGCTTCTCCCAGTAATTTAACAGAGGGTCTGGGTTCATTTCTGAGAACCATGAAGAGTTCTGGCACGATGAGGGTTGGAAGCACAGGTTTTTGAACAGGAGAAAAAATAGATTACTGTTTGAGAAGAAACTGTGTAAGGCCCAAAAGGCACTTTCCGTGGAGTCTTGTAAGCCTGGACACAGCCCTGCTGCCCCAGTTAGAATTTTCCTGTTCCCTCTGCTGCATGAATGCACCGCTCACGTGTTTGCTGTGTCTCATTTAGTTGCACAAAAATGAGTGGGTGAAATAGTTTAGATGAAAGGGAGTGTGTGGCAAGAGATCAAGAAAATAATTACTGCTGTGATCCACTGTTGGAGCTCAAAAATCTCAATTAAGGGAGAAGATGAGCAGGAAAAGCTGTTGGAAGGAAAGGAAAGAGATGTATATGTATGTGTACACACACACACTCATACGCTCCTTCTTGTGTTTTCAAGGAATACTCTTTAAATTAGTCCAACTAGTCCTTTGGCTACAACCTCCTCCCCACCCTGGAATTAGTTTGGTTTCTCAGAAACTTTAGAAATTGTCTCAGATCTTGCTTTGCACAAAGGGTTTTCAGCATCTTTCAGATGATCATTTACATTTCAGCAGGGAGCAGGGTGAGTCGACTTCATTGAAATCTGTGGAGGCTTCACGACTGCGAGTATCCTCTCTTTTTTAAGCAGCACACTGGAACAGTACACAACCTTCTTCACTGAGGATGCTACATGGAACTGGCATAGCCGAGGAAGAAACTCCCCTTGCCTGAGATGTTTCCTGCCTCTTTCCTGGGCAGCTGGTGACCATGACTCTTCCTAAAACAAAATAAGCTGTTGGGGCAATATCTGATGTTATCTCATAAGCTGTAATGCTACAAGATCTGCTGGGGAGATGGGGATGAGGGGTATGCCCAGGGTACTTCTGTTAGGGTCGGGGGTTTGATAGGGATGTAAAGCTACAACCAGTAAGAGTTTCACAGCCCGGCTTGGTAAGAGTGAGGCTGGTGCACCCTGGATTAGGTTGTGAATGCGTGTGTTGCAGGATCTCATTTACTATTAGTTAACCCTGCGTGGATGGGTGTGAATCAGGGTATAAAACTGCTCCATGCAAAGTGTGCAAGCTGAATTTAAACAGTTGGTTTATCCATTAATGCAATGGCATATAAATCTAACTCTGGTGCAGGTTTGTGTACCCTTCTGGGCTGAGAACAGACAGCCATTGCGTGTGCCCTTAAACTGTGCTCTTGAAACATCGACACGCTGCAGATATTTGTGTGTAAACTGGGGAATTACATCTCTTCCCCCTCTGCTCCTGCTTGGCACATAAATGCCCATTTCACTTGTTGTGTAGTGACACCTTCTGTGCGCTCCCAGTGTGGTGCCACTGGGCAGCCCAGTCCGGGCTGGTTCAGGGGTCAGGCACAAGCACAGCAGTGGCAGAGAGCACGGTGGGCTGCTGGACCACAGCTGTCACCAGACCTGTATGACAGCGCCTGCACTCACACACACTTCACGCAGCATGGATGGTGGCATGCAAAGTGAGTGCTTCTGAAGGCAGGTGATGTGAAGCAGTTTGTTTGCCCCATCATTTGTCCGTACAAAATGCACGGAGAGGATTTTTCAAGCAAACAAATATCTGCACATTTTCCCCCAGTGCAGTGAACCCAAGCTTCCTGGGTATGGAAAGA
>NW_010115412.1:14636-55498 GCF_000699245.1 Pterocles gutturalis
TGTGGTCACCCCCCCCTGCCGAGTGTGCAAGCTCTGGGTGCTGGTCCTTCCACTAAAGAGCCCCGAGGAAGCCTCCTGATGAAAAATAAATAAATAAATAAAACCCCAAGCTGCAATTAAATATGCATTGTGAGTGTCTTCTCCTTCTGAGCACAGAAAGCTCACTGACCTCCAAAGACTAGAAGACAAACGCTTAATCCAAATTCCCAAAGACAGTATGTGTGCAAGCGTACCCCAGTGCTGGTGTCAGCATGAAAACTCCTGCTGCACTAATGCGGCCTTAAATGCATGTATGTAAAGAAATACAGGTTTAGGATGATTGTGGGGAATTTGTACCTGGAAAAATGGGACATTACAAAAGCAGGAACTTGTGTCATTCATACTGTCTCAGCTCTAGCATGGCTTGCTGTCATTACTTCTGTGCCATTAAAGCCTCCACTTCACGGCCGCAGCAGTAAAAGCAAAAAATGTCAAAGTCACAATAGAAAACATGGTGTTGCAAGCTCTCTAAGTAGGTTCAGTCAGTTCTGGTTTTTTTGTTGCTTTTTTTTTTCTTCTCCTGGGAACCTTCTGCCTGTACAAGGATATTGTATCTGGTGAGGCTGTGGTGATACACATGTGGGTGGTTCAAGGTGTGGAACGATGTCACTGTTCTAGTTAGAACACGCTGATCATTATGTCGTATCAAAGGAAACCGCTTGCAAAATGACTGTCAGACGAAGCCCGTGCAAGAGAACATAATGGTTTGTATGTATATGGATCATTTGAATATCTGTGTGGCAGCCTGCATTCCCATACCTGTCTGCACAAAGGGAGGGAGGGGACCCTCACATGACGATCCCATCTCATTCCGGGACAACCCATGCGGAGAGAAAAAAAGTGTCTTCTTGCTTCTACATCAACTTACACTTATCCCTGAGACTGCCAAGGAGGAACACCAGATAGGAGCGAGTCCTGCAAGCCTAGCTCTAATTTATGGTGTCACACTTTATTATTAATGCTAAAAGAAATAGTATGCCTCTAATTGTTAGCACAGAGTGTTGTCACCTGTAAAGAACTGCATCTACTTTCCCTGTCATATAAGTTGCTGGCAGGAGTGGTGGTGTGATAACTTCACTGTGCGGTAAATGTGAGTGGAAATGTTCACCTGCATAGCGTGCCATGTGTCATAAATCTCCACGCAGCCTGTTAAGGAGGGACACAGCATGAGATCTCTGCCATTTCTCTCTTATCTGACTGTGCTGGGTAAGACACCTGATGCTATTCTCGGCTCACAGATCCTCTGTCCAGCTGCGGAGGCTGTGCCCATGCAGCAGCTGGAGAAGGGCAGCATCACTCTGCGGCCAGTGATGCCTCGGTGAGCCCTGGAGCAACGCGTGTGCGAGGAGGAGGGCTGTGTGTCACCCCAGGAACCCGTGGCACACCATCCTCATGTTGCAACAGCTAACTCATACGGACAGTTCCTGCACCTTTTGGTACTGCTCTTAGAGCAGTGGCTATCGCCTTTCCTGATCCAGGGGCTCTCCCAGGTGCTGTCCAAAGGAGCTTCTGGCTGCGAACTGCTTTTCTTGGTTACTTTGAGCAGATATTTCAGGACTAGGCCAAGGATCCAAAGATGTTTATAAATCCCACATGGCTTTAGAGACATGGTCTAAAGTCTCACCCTTGGTTTCCCATGGATCTAGTCTGGCTGACTGTAGCTGAGGATCTGGTGCTGTTAACTTCTGCTCAAAAAGTAACCATGCAATATTATAGGGGGACAATTAGTAAACCACCACATTCTGATTGCCTTAATAAATTTCAACCTGTGAGATGCTGACCAAATTTATTTCCCTTTCACATCCATGTGAATCAGAATTCCTTGCACCTCTCAGCACTTTGCAGTGTCGGGACCTTCTAACATCAGAACAACGGGCTGTGGCTTTCTGTCTGCAAACTTTCCAAAATCGGATGTGCTGTGCTGCCTATTTCCAGTTACTAAAGAGGATTAAAAATCTGAGTCTTAGATGTCAGTCGTGAATTTCAAAGTAGGTCCAGGACTGAAATTTCTCTAACACTCTGGAGAATTTTGGCTTGATCTCATCAGGCCTGAGATTCCATTACTTTACCCTCGCATGCAAATAAGCACTGTAACAGCTTCAGGCACGGCTAATGCAGCTATTACTTGAATGAAATGGTTCATTTGTTTTAAAGACCTAAATCAAGACTCAATTCATATATTTTAAAACCAAAACAACCAAAAGACACGTTACGTGGCACGAAATCTGGTTTTGGGAGGTCTCTGTTCCAGTGGTTTGAAGTCACCAGGACTCTTTGGCTGGATTATTCCCGTATAAATCACCAGGCACCTCTCACTGTCCTCTCTCCCCTTGCCAGTGCAGAGAGCTCTGCTTGCTGCAACGGGTGACAAAACCCGCCTGTGCACCCGTGGCATAGCTGGGAGGGCACTTACACCGAGGTGGAATAACCAGAGAAATAGGAGCGATGCTTTAAATCCCCCAATCCCTAAATCATATGTTTCCATCATGTGAGTATATACAACAACCATCTTCACGGGGTGTGCGGCAGGGGTTAGTGTGAAATCAGCAGGCTTGGAGCAGTTTTAACAAAGGTTCATCTGAGGTAAGGCAGTAAGCTAAAGGCCACATGTTGCTTTTATTGCAATTTTCCCCCTTGCTTGCCATTCTGAGCCAACGGTTCCCTCGGAGCCCTTCGTGCCTCCACACAGGAGCTGGCTGCACAGACACACACCAGGCATGCGAGGCTTCCCTGCCGAACGCGTTTCATGTGCTGTCTGTGCTGGCATGCTCTTGTCTTGCTTCATAAAACCTGTTGAAAGCCAGTCAATTCATTAATCTTTTGCCAAGAGACGTTAAATGCCAAACAGGGAAAGACGATAATGACTTGACAGTTCATAAGAAAGGGCCTGATCCTGCGAGGTGCTGGGAGTGGGAGCCAGTGGGAAGAGGAGGGTGCTGGGCACACTGCAGGATGGAACCCTTGCACATTTGCCTCTCTCTCTCTCCCCCGGTTTGGTACACAGCTTCCAAAGGGAAGCCAGGAAGGTGTCAGCATTTAACAAAGCCATGACCATGATGCTGTCCTTCGAGGAGGTCTCTGCAGCCTGACTGCTCTCACTCATCCCCCTGACAGTCTGCACCAGGGGGTTTAGCAGGTCTGATGCTCCAAAGCACACACAGGAGAAACAGGGACAGCTCAGGTTGTTGCCAATGTGAAGTCAAATCTTCCTTGTTCCTGTGGCTGACAGCTAAACCTTGGGCAGTGGAAACTTCACACCGTTTGCAATGAGTAATTCCCTGCCCTGCCTGATCCAGCTTTAAATAGCAGGATCGCCAGCACTGGGGCTGCGGGCAGGGCCCAGGGGCTGCGGGCAGCGAGCGGTGCAGCTGAACCTCCGTGTCCCCTCCACAGCTGCGACATCTCTTCTCCGCTCCACATCTACAAGCGGCTGCCACACCAGGGAGGGAGGAGGAAGCAATCCTGCCAGCCTCGGGCAATGGGGTAGTGTGAGTCAGGCCACAGAAAGGCAAGGAGTTTCGCTGAAAGCTTGTAGGTTTAAGAGATTAATAATTGTTAAAGCCTTTTGATTTGAATTTAGGTCCTGAGATTTTTTAAGCTCAGATTTTTGAGCCTTTTTCAGTGTCATGCTAGAGGTTATAAATGTTTAAAGAAACAAGGAGAAAAAGAGTTCTTCACATGGTTGCATGACTCAAGGAGCTGGAGCTTTACTAATGAAACTGCGGTTATCACAGGACTTGCATTAAGCTAATCGGAGTGGATATCACTGAGGTCAACCATGGTTTCCAAAAGGTACCACTGGTTCCAGGGCAGTTTTAGTGATGCTGGAGTGATGCACCATAAATCAGGTACACTCAGCCTCCTTGGTGTACAGAAGTGGATCAATAGTGAATTAGAGGTGGATAGACTGCATTTAACTACATTTAACAATACCACCAATGACAGCACTTAAACTTGTTAGGTACCAATTATCGCTCAGTTTCATAGCAGCTCGCCTCCGACTCATATCTGCAACATTTGACTGCTCCAGCCAGAGTCTGCGGCAGAGCTGATGGTGTTCTGCCCCTCAGCTGATTAAATCAGAGTCTAATTTTGCGGAAACTTTTTTCCTGAGTCATTTATCAACCCTAAATCCCCTCAAATGAAGCCAAACTGGTGTGTGCCATTCTTTCTGATTTAAAGTGCCCTTCACAGCTTAGTAGTCCTCTCCAGTTTGAAGGTGTAAGAAAAGACTTCACAGAAAAAAAATGGCTTAGTGGTTTCCAGTTGCGATGTATTGCTGATAGGCTTCACCACGAAACTGCAGTGTTCTGCAACGAGGCTACGAACTGAGACCCTGCAGACTTTTGCAACATTATTCTGTTTAACATGTGTGGTGTACAAGGCACCACATGTTGAGATTGCCGGTCTCTTCATGCAAATAAAATTGGTCTTTGCTGTTTGTTTACCTAGACCTCTCTACACTGATTGAGTATTCTTAATTAGATGACTGAAGGCAGTCCAGTTTAGCCAGCAAACACCCTCTGCTCTGTGCATTCCCCAGCCCCAGAAGTTCTCTGCAGACAGAGCCTTGCGAGCCCATTGCTGTTGGTGGCTTTCCATAAAGCAGATCAGTTCTGATGGCAGGAGAGGATAACCCCAATCTCAGAGTGCCTTGACACTAACAGAGCCAGGGCATTGTTTTTGCCACTTCCCACCGCTGGTACGTTTGGGGGCGGAGGGGCAGGTGATGGCATTGCTGAAGCTCGTGGCCCATCCTGACTCTCTGCAGCTCTCTGTAGCACATGAAAGGCAGGAGTGGGTGCCTAGAGCAGCCTGTCCTCGTCACACCTCTAATCCATGGAAACCCCAATGAAGTACAGCCCAACAGGGGACAGCAGCAGCTACATTTGGGCTGTGTGTAATGTGCGAGCAGCTCTGTGGCTCGAGTTGCAATAACTGCTCTGTGCAGGTGGACGGTGAGATCGTGGCACAGACCAGCCCAGCCTGAACACACAAAACTGCCCTCGGTGGGCGGCTGCAGGCTCCCCAGACAGGCGTGGGGTGGGGACATAAGCTGGAGAGTGCTGGTCCGTTCTGGAGGGCGTGTGATCTTCACTCTTCAGGAACGAGATCCTTGTGAGTCTTTCCAAAGGCCAGGGAGAGCAGCTTGAACAACTCGGTGAAGGATGGGGAGAAGTTGGGGGGCACCTTCTTCTGGCCCTGCCTGCTCCTGGTAGAGGAAAGAAGAGGTTCAGCTCTAGAATTTAGAAATCACTATTCTGCTCAAAACCAATTTGGTTTACAGCAGATAAATCAGGAGACAGGGGCTGGGGAAACATCCAAATGACCCACAGACAGGCCATCTCCTTGGTTTGAACACACAGAGCCCATTCCTCCTCCAGAGGTGCTCTGCCAGCCCACACCCCTTCCTTCCACTTGCTCCCTGGCAGAGGGGGCTTTCCTGCCTGCTGTTGGTGCCCGGGAGCTCGCGGGAGGTTTTGCGGCGGGAGGTAGGCAATGCTGCTGGAGCCTAATGCTAAGAGAGGCAGAAATACTCTCAGGTTGTAGAGGAGAGAACAGATTTTTTTGCTGTTCTTTCAATCTTGCACCCAAACTGTGGGCACAGCTGGTGGCTGCTTCCACCACCCCTGGGGCTCTCCTGGGCACACCAAACCAACGCCAAGGCTTGGGGTCAACCAGCAATTCCCTGCTCCCCACATCGAGCGTGTTCCCCCAGCCTAATACACCGAGGCAGCAGAGTGGGAGGATTCCCCTGCCTGGGTCTGCACCGAGGTGCATTTGCTCGGTGTTATTTGGGAACACCTCCTGGGCTGGTAAGTGTGGAGTGGGGAGGGCGGCCGTGGGGGATGCTCTGGATGGGTGCCAGGAGGGATGTAACACCACGGAGCAGCCTGGGTTTCCTGGATACACCCTGTCTTGCAGCTATGTGCAGCTCATGAGGGTTTGGATCAGCCTTTCCCGGAGCGCTGCGAGCGCAGAGCCTCAGCCCAGCCTCTTTCTGGCAGACTTGTTTATCTGGGTGTTACATTGCTCGAGGCCAAGGCTTAGTTTCTGTTGTACTTGTGCCAGTGTACACAACCCTGGCAGCTTTCCCCACATGGGAGGAGTGTCATTTTATCCCAAGTCTCCCTGGGGAATCGATAACTGTTTAACAGAAGATCAGGGAGAGGATGGAGCAACTGGTGGGGTCCCAGCACAGGGGGAATGGACCCAGGGAGCAGGAAGAAAAGGCTGGACAGTGTATATGAATAATAAACTGAGGTGCCTTAAATTTTTATTTTTATGATTTCGTGGTGGCGGTGGTGGTTAGCTCCAGACGAGGATTAATGAATCCCCTGCAGCTATTCTGCTTTGACTAGATCTGGCAAAGATTATATTAGAGAGAAAGGGAGTGGAGGGATGGAGGAAGAAAAAGCACCGCTTACCAGCGTGCTTATACAGATAGGAGCTAAAAGGTGTAACCTGATAAGACATCTTTCATTTCAGACAATGCAAGCCCTGCACAGTCCCTCTGGGTCTCTTAAACAGAGATATAATAAGCTCTTTGGAGCCTCCCAAAAGTACATTGCGCTATGGAAAGTGTTAGGAGCTAATTATGCAGCAGGCTGGAGGAGCCAAGGCATCGGGCTGAAACCAAGAATAAGTTTTGTACCCAAAGCAGCTCTGGAAAGCAGAGTTTTACACAGCAGGATGTAAAGACCCAGATTTCTCTTCTTGCCATGCAGCGTGCATGCACATCCACAGTGCCACACAGCTGCTTTTTCGCTTGGACAGTCTCATCAGGACGTAGGTCTTGGGACATTTTGGAGCAGTCTTCAGTGCAGCAGAGACACACCATCTGTGCAATTGGCAGATCAACTATGACAGGGTCATTTGCAAAACTTTATGTGGAAAAACATGACCTGTTTCGTAAAGAACCCCCTGTCCTGAAAGCAACGTCCCCTGCCTTGGCCAGTTTTGACCCAGGGATTTTGCAGAGTACTTTTGCTTCCATGGTGCAATTTTCAAATATGACCAAAGCAGCAGGGCACAGTGTGAAAATTAGGAGACTAATATTTTTCATGTTTGATCTTGGTGGTAGCAGTGAAACACAGAAGAAATTCAGAGAAACCTACAAACTCCTCTGCACCCAGTTCACATCTGTTCACAATTCAGTGCTACCTGTCAAACAATTAAAAACAACAACCTGTTTTATTAGCTGTCACATCCCATAAAATATTTCAGGACCCTTCATCAGCAGCTGACACCCTGTCCGTCATAGCTCTCTGGGTTAAAAAAAAATGTTCACAATGTTATTTCAGTGTCTGGCTCTCAGAGGTTTATCTCTAGCGTCCATCACAGGAGGATTCAAGCACTATATGCAAGGTTAACAACTTCACAATTAAGGATGTGAAAGATATATAGACAATGATTTTCATCCCACCCTGAGTTTGAGAAGTACAGGTCTTACAGGCTGAATGGTTCCATGGCTGGTCCTCCAAGGAGCAGTGCACAGGCTGAGCGCTGGGTGGGCAAGCGGCTGGCCTTGGCTTCCAGGGGAGATAATCAGACAAAAGCTCAGGGGGGAACCTTCCCTATTGAGAACTGGGAAAACTGGGGGGTGGTGATGGAATGCTTTTCCATAATTTTTGTAGTCTAGGAAAAGAGAAGATAGGGGGAAGATACTACATCATTGCACAGAAACTAGTGGTCAGAGGGCCAGACCCATAAATGTGTTTAGGAGCACAATGAAAACCAAAATGAGGGGTCACAGGCATTGATGTGTCTCTGTGGATCTCTGTGACCAAGTACAGCTAAACAGTTTCTGCACAATAAATACAAGATCTGGCTCTGCTCAACCCTGTAATAGTCTGTGGACCTAGAGAAGCACGTGTGGTATCAGCCCTCTAGTCCTACAGGCAGTTTCAAAAGAGCCTCAAGGAAATTTCAACGGGATGTGAAAATTTTTCCCTTGGAAATCTCAGCCTGTACGGTTATTTTCTGTCGCATGATGCTCAGCCTCATCATTTCTGTTAAAGAAAAAAAAAAAAACAATTTTGGAATAGCATGGGGGTAAACCTTGGGCAACTCTTTGAACCTTCTAGGCCCTTGGTGATCTTAGCAGGTGAGCTGAGATAAATTGAGCTGCTCCACCAGGCGTGGGGCATCGCTCTTTAAGAAACACACTGGACTGCTGCAGCAGAAGAGGCGGGGGGGAGAAAGTACTCTTTGATATCATGATATAACATCCCCTCTCAAACCTCAGGGAGCCCCGTCTCCTAATATTATTCTTTCTTCATTTTCAATTCAAACCAAAAGTGAAAACAGAAAGAAAATAACTCTCTTTTCTCTCCTTGCTTGCTTTTTCCCCCCTCTCCCCTCCTGCTGCTGCGCCGGCAATGGGAGGGGAAGAGAAAAGGGACTCAAGCCACTTAGATCAGTTTCATGCACAGGAGAAGTTAGACAGGAATTATTTTTCTTGTTAGCCTTTTTGTAAGAAGACAGACAACCCTTTCAGCCCAAATACAATATTGTAATTGCTCATATTCAACTGACAGAGGTTCCCAGATGAGCTCCGCTGAGGCGTCATTTACTAATCTGTCATGTTCTATAGCACCCGGCGCAGAGTGCTGTAAAAGTGTCTTCTTCTCTTTAAGTTATTTATATAGTTGGCTGAAAGCGCTTTGCTTGTACAAACTAGAAACTATTAGATTAGACCAGCGGAGACAGCCAGAGGCAATCTTTTTAACAAAGTGAGTGGGATTCAAAGTAGGGTTGGAAAGCAAATATTATTTCACTGGAAGTCTATTAGAGGTAGTTCCCTGGATAACAAATAAGTGCTTTGTTAGCTTAGCTTGAAGAAATGCACCGGTCAGGCTGGCAGCAGCTGGGTCTAATGGTAAACTGTGTGATAGCACATGATAATTCTGTGATCAGTGCGACACATAAGCCAATTTTGCTCTCCCTTCCTTCGCAGCCTGCCGCATCCCTGGGTTTACTTATTCAAAGTGCATGTCAGAACTTAGCAGCTGGGGATAACTCCGTTTGTTTTAAAACGTCTCATCGTAGCACACACGCACACACATAAAAAGGAAAAGTATGTAAATCCAGCCTATCAGAAAGCAAATATTATTCTCACCAGGGAAGGCTAAAAGGTTGTCTGTGTTGGAGTGCTTCAATAAAAATGGAATCTGGGCTCAAACCAAGTTTTAGACATTGAGCTCATCACGACAAACAGAAACTCAGAGTCTCTAAGCATTAGGTGAGATTAAAGCATATTCGTAAAGATATGCAAAACAAGTCACAGTCACTATTAGCTGCTAATTCTGGCAAATATAGCTTTCAAATATCACTGAGACATCTGCTTTCAATGATGGATAACGTGATTTTCCTTCGGTAGAGGACAAAATGTCTCTGTGCTGTAAATCCATACGAGGGTGATTCCTAAAAGCAGAAACATGTCTGTGTAACACCTTGGGATCTATTTCTTTCTATGAGAGGTACTCCATCCATGTAAGAGGTTATTTTTATTTATTATTAATAACCACTTGCCTGCTTGGAAATTCCCTGTTCGGAGCCTCTAGTCTAAGGGATTAAAAATCAAAAATTACACTGTTTCCTTTGTAGCAATGTGGATAAAAGTCAGTCAAACCATGGGATGGTTAAAATGCTAATGGGCAGATGGTAAATTTTTTTGCAAAGCAAAAGCCTGGTTGTTTCTGACTGTGGTCTGTGGGGCCAGAGCCACCAAAGGCTTCCCAAAAGGCCACTACTCAACCCCATTCCTTGTATTCACACACAAGACTGGCTCCAGGCTGGACACAACAGGAATGCTGGGTTACCCAAAGGAGTCAGATAAACCCTGGCCTCATGTCCTGCTCGGATGCACCCAGAAGAACTGGGTTTCCCCTTGGGAAAAGCATGACACAACCTGTTACAGGGGATGGCAGGGGGTTGTCTGCTCCCTGTGGCTGCTGGAGCAACTGGACTTGGTAGTGAGCCCTGCACTCTGCCCTTTTTCTAAAGGGAATGGCAGTGCCACCCAGAGCTAACCATGGTCTCTACCCAACAATTACATCTTAAAACTTTGGCCACACTCAATACACGTATCCCAGAGGCAGATTCATCTCCAGGATGAATGTAAACCCCCTCCCTGCACCAGCTCCACGTCCATCCAGCCTTCACCATCCCAATGAGCTGCAGAATCACTAATTAATTAATCCTTGTTTGCACCACAGCTTGTCTTTGGCTCCCTGTGTCCAATACTTGGGACTAGTAACACAAATCTGTGCTGGAAACCCGTAAGCTGCTAGCTCTGCAGTAAGAGAACAGGGAACATGGATCCATTGAAGCCAAAACTTCAAGTTCATGCAGGCAAGCTGTTGGACAGATAAATCTCCATTTAGTTTGTCTTAAAAAGCCAGCTGAAAAATATGGTTTTACCAACACCTTTCAATGTCTCATTAAGACTATCTACTCACCCTCCAAAACTAATGCAAGTTGGTTATTAGCTGGACCCCGTCCCAAGGCAGCCAACGCTTACTCAGAGGAGAAAGTGCAGATCTTGCCCAGCCTGTTCCTGCTCCAGCACTGTTACATGCACTTCTTGGAGAATCATTTTACTTTCCTAGCCCTGCTTTGAAACTTCAAGGAAGTTTGCCCTTTTGCCCTCCTCCCTCCCTATACTCAAAACCAGAGGAAAAAAAAAAATAAGACAGCAATTCTCAAAGAGAACATTTGCTTTTTGTTTTCTGGGGAAGGGGAGATAAGGAGTGAGAGGTTTTGTAGAGGCAAAATGCAGTGGGAAATGCAGTCCAGAGTTACCTACGAGTTGTGCAGGTGAAAACCACCATCCACACTTTAGTACTCCTAAATGAGTTTAAAAGCTAGGGATTCCCAGGGACACACCTGGGTTTTACCTTGCCAAAGGAGTGGGAAGAAACAAGGTCCCCTCCCAAGCCCAAATCTCTCCTACACAGTGGCATAGCCCCAAGTCCTCTGTCTGCCAAAGCTCCTAAGTGTGCAGCCCTTCCATTCACAATTCACCTCTAATAACGCAGTTCCCTGGTAATGACGGGTTCGCCTTTCTGTTGCTGGAAGCAGGCAGTTAAACTACAGCTGCCTTTGATCGTCCCTCTCCACTCTTCCCGCAGGGCCACATTTTCCTAAGGGAGAAGGGGGCGAGGGCGCAGCCATGTCACCAACTCCCTCTGGAACAAGCCAGACAAGTCTTTCATCTGCAGGGAGGTTTCCCTCTATTTAGGAGGATTAAGTGCTTCTCCAGTTTGACTAGAAGTCCTTGCCTGCTGATAAAAACCGCATTTCAATAGCTTAGCACACCTGGCTACTGGAAGTAGCTTCTTAAGTACACATGTTAAAAGCATCCTATAGGTGCTGGCAAACCCATAGCAAATGGAGGTGACTCAGGGGGCATGGAGAGATGTGAATGAAAGTCCCTCTTCTTTTTCCTCCTCTGTTAATGGAGATTATTTTCATTCTCCACAAAGCATCAAATTCTGCCTCTTCCATAAAGAGGTGACAATTGCAGCAAATTTCTTTACAGTCAATGAAGGATCAGGGGCCAGAAAAGGGAATTTATTCTTAGATTTTTTTTGCAGTGGCAGTCACCATGTATGATTGGGTTTCTGCAATCTCTCCTGCTCCTAGTTTGGCTCCTTTACAGGTTATCAGTAGATCTGCTACACAGGAAAAGCTTCAGACAATCCAAGTGCTCTTCGGGGACATGGAAAGAAGAAAATACCCAGGGGACAAACATGTGCCCTGAAAAGCTGAATAGCTGCTGGGCCAATCCTCAGCTGGTAGAAATGGTTGTATTTCCACAGCAGTAAGTGTAGGCAGATTTAAGCTGGTGTGATTCACTCCTCTCTATACTTTCCTCAGTTCCAGCTGCATCAAAGCTTTTCTTTCTCTGACTGTGCATCAGAGGCTGGATCCCAAGACCTCACCAGATCTCAGCACAAGAGGCTGGAGAAGACAGTGACACTTGCCTTTGTGCTCCCAGTAAGAGGCCAGCTTTAAGCTTCTTGCTGATACATGGACTTTGGTAGGAGGAGGATTCCTGTTTTTTTTTTGTTTCTTTCCTGTGTTCTGGTTGCCTTTCCCCTACTTCTAAGTGTAACTCATGATTTCAGAAGCTGAGAAGCTGGATGTTTCTGTAGGGGCAAGAGGGGTTTAATAATTTGCTTTAACTAGTGCATGTGTATCATTTATAGTGGAGTAGGAATTCAAAGGCATTTGTCCAGGCTGGCAAAAGAAATTTTGTCATGTTGATTTTTTTTTCATTAGTTAGTTTTGTTTCTTTATTGGCAGCTCTTTTCCTTCCTAAAGCTCGCTCACTCTCTCTAGTTCAGTCACAGGCAGGCTGTAATGATCTTAATGCAGCTCTGATCTATCCAGGCCAGCAGCTGAGTCTGATGATATATTGCAATCTTTATTGCCCTGTTACTCCCATTGTCTCAAGTGCTTCTCCAGATCGATGGTGAAATTCCTCTGCTTTAGTGGCCGTAAGCTGGGAGGCCACCCATTCACCAGACGTGTGATGAGCTGAACTGTCACAAGCTGGGCTTATGGATGCTCAGTCTACAAAGGCATTGCACAGATCCATTCTGCAAAACTCTTGGTGGGAGAAGAGTGGAGTGAATTCCTGTTAATGTCACAACTCCCTGCCCCCATTAATTACATTTGGAATTTGTTCTTCCAAGTGGATTTGGATTGTCTCCTCACCATCAGGTTGTCACAACTATAATCTGATAAAATTATGGAGCAGAAATAATTCAGATACAGAGTCAGAGCTAGGTCTATTCAGGAGAATGAAGACTTCTGTGAGAAATAGTAAGGATGCTCACAGAAAAGTGAAGTTGGATGTCAGACTTCAGGATGCCCATGCTAAGGTTCTGAGATTAAGGGGTGTGAGAAACGGTATTGTGCCATTTGGTGTGTCATGAGATGTCCATAGAAGAGAAGGAACGTGGAGCATTAGCTGCTCTTCCTTCCTTTCCAACCCCAGGCAAAATACCATCTAGACTCTTGAAGGGATAATTTTCCCTAAAAATATCATGAACAGAATCTCAGTTTTCCATTGAGAAACTTTCAATAGAAAGAAGATGGTTCTGTAACTCCCAATAACTACAGCTACTGTCACGTTTTACTGGATGTGTCTATCTAAATCAGTGGGACCTACAGGTATTATGAGGTTTTCCTGGACAGTTTGTCATGAGGATGAGAATTTGCCAAATTTTAGCATGGAGCTATGTGTTGTCAGACCTTTGAAAATGTATTTCTGGTCTGGAAACTCTTCTGGACAGGGTTTCCAGCCTAGAAATAAGTCATTCCAGAATTCAGGGAAAACAGCAACTGCTCAGCAAAGGGGGTGGCAAACAGGGTTTGGACAGCCTAAGATGTCAGAGGAGGAGCTTAGTAATTAATAATGTAAAATCCTTTACTTCAAAGGAAGAAACTAAGGGCACAACATAAAACTAAAGAGAGGAATATAACTGTTCAGCCAGAAATGCAAGGAAGGAAGTCAGATCTATCAAGATTGGTCCCATATGAGCCCCAGGATAGAGAGCCTTAGGAATAATACTACAGTAATCTTGTCTTTATGTTGTTCCCTTTGTTTTAAAGCCGTGTTATATGTGTGTCATGGGGTACAAGGAGAACCAGGCCTGAGAGGTTATTAGAAAAAAGATGCAGAAGAGACTGATGGACTGGAAAAACAGTCCCCTATAGGAACAAATCTAAGTGCCAGCATATACGAGAGACCGCAGTAGATTGAATGACGTTGTGTGTGTTGGGAGAGCTTCAATTACTTAATTAAGGAAACGATGATACCGAGAGCAGTTTGAAGAGAAAAGCTCTCTCATTTGGATTCATTTCACTTTATATCTTTTTGGTGAAAGATGGAAATAAAAACGGAAGCAGACATGAAATTTAATAATGTTATTGCTAGAAACTAAAATGGAAAAAAATACTGGGAATGAATTAAAGCTGAGGCATAAAATGCTAAAAAAGGAAAGAGAAAAATGGTCAGGCAGAACCTAAATAATTCATTTACTTCCAGCAGTGGAAGAGTATTAAAAAACAAGGTACAGTGATTACAGCAGGCGACTGGGAGTTGGGACTTGAATTTTATTTCCTTTCCTTAACATATGTAATTTTGTAAGCCAGTCTTTCCATGCTCCAGTGTACCAAATAATTCTCCACATGACAGTGATGTAGTTGGACCTAATTTGCTGATGCCCTGTAGGTGTAAATTGTTATGAATTGACAGAAGTCACCTGAGATTTCAGGATGAAGTTATCTTTCCATTAGGAGCTTGGCTACCAAAACAAACTCTCCAGTGAACTCCCCCAAAGAAAATGCAGCTCCCACTGAAATTTCACATCTCATATCTCACTCCAGGAAGAATTTTCCCTTGTGAAGTGATACTTTTAATTGAATACCTCCCTCCAACTCCCTGGTGTGAGCATTGCTCCTAGGTAAGCAGTGTGAATTGCCTCTCTCCTGTTCATAAAGTTGAATCAAACCTTCAGTTAAGTCTATTATTAATACACTTTCCCTTGCAGGCCTCAATATCGTCTCACATTGGAAGACCGTAGGCAATCATCAATGTGCCGATCAGACCTACTGTCTACTTGGCCCTTCCAAACAGGCTTCTCACTGATTCCTGACACTTGGACAAGAGGAGGAGGAGGGCTTTGCCGCTTTGCTGGGTAACTCTGGCACCTGCCAGCAGAGGCTGACAGTGGTCTACACGCAGCTTGGAAAAGGTGAGGCTACATGCTTGCACACCTTTAAAACATTTAATTAGCCATCACCTTATGAATTGCTTTCCTACACATATTTCTAGAAGATTCTCATTGCCCTCTGGCACATTTAATTTTTAAGTGAGGCCTCCTTTCCTAAGACGGAATTGATGCCCATAAAACCTGCAAAAGCACACACACAGCTGGATATGCAAGTAAGGTACTCCAAAGCAAAAAATTCCAGATTGTTTATATCCATTATAGACTGCTATAGCACTTACATTGCTCCTGCACATCAGAGAAGCCATATGAGAATTTGGTTGTCCATGGTGGTGTAGAAAATCGGTTACCGAAAATGACTGTACATTCAGATAGATTGTATTGGTCTGTGGCTCGTCTGTTTTGCCAAGCTCGGTTGCTGCATCTGGATTTGAATTGCTAAAATCAGCACAAATGTTATTGTTGAAAGCCACAAACCATGGTTTATGTCAATGATAGAGAAACCTCAGAAAGTTTGGAGGTTTCCAATCAACACCCAAAAGTCTAGATATTTCTCCAGTTTTAGCCAAACAACTGAAATACTACTGTTACAAAAAGTTCAAGTCGTAAACCCTGGAGACCAAGCTGTTTCACAAGATTTCTGAAATTTCTGGTTTCGGTCTGAGGACAGAAATGTTTCAATATCACCCCTTTGCTTGATATCTCTTTGTTAGCTCCATTACTTACTTTTATGAATATTATCGTATCATCTGAGACTTCTGTGATGTTAATGATGCTACACTGTGGCAGGTTCTACCCAATCTTACAAACACAACCCTTTTTGAGATGAGGTTCCAATCTAGATGAAAACGATATCTTAAAAAGCAGGAAAAAATGTAACATAGCTCCAGTCTCAGGTGGAGATGACAGAACTTGCCTAAAATCAAGACTGAGATTTGTGGCAGAGCCAGGGACTGAAGCAGATCTTCTGAGCTGCCAGACAGCACATTATTGATAAAACTCTTCATTTTCTTTTTTTGCCAGCGAAGAACATTGAGTATGGATCCTGAGAATCGATTACCAGAAGAAATAATTGCCTGAGATATCTTTAAACTTCAAAACAAATCCCATTTTAGTTTTGCACAATGGTTAAGGTAATTTCCAAACTGGTACGAATGGAGTTGACTATCCCTGATTCAGAACAGCAAACATCAGCAAAGCACCAGCAATTAACCAATTTGTTAACAACTGCTCTGCTGGAGTGAGTCTGGGGCAACTGTGCAGAAGGGAAAGGCAGCAGTTCACTGTAAATTTTACTGAACATTTCAATGTTGAGTCTGATAAATGGTTTCTGAAGGATTTTTCTGAAGTACCTGGGACTCCAAGGAGAGAAAACATTTCTCAGCCCAGATGCTGTGAGCCAGAGCATCCTACTTGCAACACCAGATGTTGAAGCAGAAAGATAGAGGGGAGTTGTGATTCTAACAGAGAAATACAAAATCCAACCTCACTGTAGTGGTCATTGCAAGCGTTATATTTCAAATATTAAGCTGGGATAAAAGTACTGCAACTTCTGGTTGTGGGAGAAGAGGGAGAAGAGTCTCAGACACCCATTTTTGAACATGAAGTATAAGAATGACAAGGTCTGCATCCGCAGGTTGTTATCAAAATCAATATTGAGGTCTTTAACTCCTATACACAGAACATGGGAGTTGCTTAGTGCTCGTCTGAGCACCCTCCTGAAAATACACCCTAAATGTCTGTGCATGAATAATTAGGTGGGTTTTGGTGAATTTGGAACAAACATAAATATACTTTTTTTATTTTAATGGTTTGAAATATGTACCCTTTCAGTCCTCATAGACACAGGCTCCAATGCTGGCACATAAAATTTATTTTTATGCCATCCGCTAATCAGGCCCTTCCTTTTCAGTGAATCTGCTCTCAAACTGGTGAAACTTCTCAGCAGCAGAAATCTAAATCTGTGGTTTTAAACCACAGTTGTTTCTTATCTGTCCATATGAAACTTTTACTTTGGCATATGAGTTCTTATTTCTAGCTTAAATAAGTTGACTGAATTAAAAAAAAATATTCTGAAATAAAAATGGAACTAGAATATCCATATGGATCGCCCTGTAGCTATAGCAGCAGCAGTTTAATTCTACAATTACAGATTGAAACAGAAGTTTTCCTTAGTAAGGATATAAACCACGCAACTCGCATCTCTCTGTAAGGATCAGGAGACAGATGAAACTCCAGGTTTTCATCACACTAAAAAAAACCCACCAAAATTCTTTCTAATATCCCAATAGAAGGAGGACTATAAAGTGGCAGTTTTTTCCTGTCTCCCTGAGTTGATGCTTTTTGTCAAGCACCAGTTTCACTGCAGATGTTTGACTCAAATTCTGCAGCTAATTGCAGACAGTCTAATTCATCTTGGTTTTTGACGGTTCATATCCAGCCCCAAATACCCAGGAAAAATCTCAGGACCTTGCATTTGATGTCTCACTTGACAGTTACAAATCAAATTTACTAATCGGGATTTAGAACAATTCAGGCACAGTTTGCTGTCTAGTTCAGTAATAATTATGAAAAAAAGAATTATTTTTGCCTGATGGCTGTGTGTGTGTACATAAATATATGTGTGTAATTATAAAGAATTATTCATGTTTCTTTGTATTTGCTATATACTTTTACTTCAGGTAAGTGTTTATGGCCCATTAAAATGGAGCAATTCCAAAATTTCCTAAGCATGATGAGCGGTACCATAAATATGTGTGCGCCGTTGCCAATTACTACATGAATAACAATATCCTGAATGCCATATGCCTTCATTAAAAGGTGAGCTTGGGAATATTCTCAGTTTCTGCTTTCTCTGCATTTCTTGAGCAGACTCCAGCCTCGTGGTAGTCAGCAGCAGCAAGCAGTGGGGAGCTGCAGTTTTAATAACAAATTGCGACTAGTTGCTACTGGCTGCAAAGCAGCGCCCGCTGAAGCACAGAGCCCTCGAGGTTGCAGGAGAGTACACAAGTACTCAATTTAATAGACAGTCTTTTGAGTGAAATGCATCAAAGCCTAAGCAGACCCTTTGCTGTGGGAGATATTACCCTCAGCTGAAACTAGGGATACGATTCTCTAATTTGCTCAAACCTATCCATTTACAGCAGACAATGCCGTCATTAAGAGCTGAGAGTGGAAGGAGGGGGAAAGAGGCAAAAAAAAAATCACTGCTACTCTTTTAAGAGACCATTATAACCAGCTGTTTCTCAGAGATGAACTTGCTGTGAACACGCAGCCTTGAATTCAACGACAGCAACGCTCTCGAAGACTTGAATAGCAGTTTTACAGCCTTTACTGATAATCACATACACTTAGTTATTATGTCAATGAAAATTATCACCATTTATTATTTATACAAGAAGAGATTTTCCAAAGTGCCAAGGACAGCTGAGCACCAAACTCCCTTCAAAAGTCAGTGTGGGAATTAGGTTCCTGGCTCTAGCTGTACCTCCAGCGTCCATAAGCAGCTTGGTGCACCTGATGGGCTTGGCTTGTTTATTGAATTATCCATAAGATTTATTTCTCTGGGATTTACTTTGATTTTCAGAATCTGGGTCCCAGACAGACAAATTTGCTATTCAGTTCAACGAGGCACTTCAACATATTTTGTTTGCATTAGCTACACTCTGTTGCATTAGTAATGTCCCATCATATCATATTAGTGGTCTGCTTTGCTAATACAGGAAAAGTCATTCACACAGTACAAAGTCTACTGTGTTAGCAGTTGTTTTCCTTTGTATTTCATTATAGACAGAGGCATTGAGTTCTGGGGGGGGAATTTCTTCAATACCTCGGGTTAAATTTGTCCAATTGGATAACAAGAAGACATTTTGTTTCGCTTGAAATTTGAACAGGGAAAATATAAGAACTCCTTTTTTTTTTTTTTTTTTTTTTGCTTTTATCTTTCCAAATGCAAAGACATTGTTAGAGCGATTTTATTTGACTGAAAGGAGTTCAGCTGGCTGAGAATTTTAAATATGGGCATTTCAACTACTTTTTCTTTAAAAAAAAATCCCAAAGACCAAAAAGAAAGAACAAGATTTATAGAACACCAAAAGGCTTTTTCCTCCTCCTTCTCCTAACACCAGTTCTCAGCCTTGATCACTGCCGAGCTGATGTAGCTCTGACTCACTGCAACGAGAGGAAGATTCCCCGCTCCCTTGGAAATAATGCCACCCTCTTTTAGTATGTTTGTAGAAAATTGGATCCAGTGTAAATTAACATGGATATTGAGCTTCAAACTGCTTTTTTACACTACTTCTAATATAGGGCCTAGGGATTCTATTTTATTGCATTATTTGTCAGACATTTCCATACGGGGTAGAACAAAACTGAGTTTGTTCTGTTCTTTACTGTCTGATTTCAGAACCACTGGGACAATTGCGCAGGCCCATGGCCCAAGAGTAAAAGCATCACTTGAAGCTCCAGAACTGAATGTCTGACCACAGTTTCCAAGGACCTGGGCAAGATCAAGCTAACCCACTGTATTGCTATTGAGCCGTTCTGCTGGAGGGACCAAGTGAGAAAACAGCTATTCCCCTGTTAAGCATTCAGCTGTATTAAATCCAATCCAGCATCATAGTTCCACTGAGCTCTTACAAACACTCAAACCTGAGAAGGGAGGAAGGGAAATCCCTTCCCCACTGAGACATGAAGAATTCTGATAAAGTGATACTAAAATGTTTTGATATGTCAGCTTAATATCAGTGACCTTGTGAACGAGACACAAGGGCAAAAATGGGGCTATGTGTGGTGCATGCATGCTCGAAAGTCGCTGGTTTGACTGGTGGCTCTGTTTGCTGATGTCAGAGAGAATTCAGTACGATATAGCATTAATATTGTCTCACATGTCAGATAATGCAAATACAGAAAATTACAAGTAGTGTGAGCATGTACTGAAGATGAGCTCTGTGACATCCATTATGTAGAAGCAAAATCATCTTACCTCATGAAAGACGGCAGCTTGAAGGCTAAATTTAATGAGTCTGATTCTGATCTCGTACTAGGTTAAACCAAAAGTGACTCCATTTCAGGTAATGGGAATGCAGTGCTACTAAGCAAAAAGAGTGTCAGGTCTATTAATGCAGCCAGCTATGCTTCTGTAGAAGTTGACAGCTTACTAAAGGTTGCTGTTCATTAGTGTCTGATTTTTGACAGTCATCATAATTGTTATTAGAAAACCTCCAGCAATATTAAGTGGAGATACAAATTAAAAATAAGCCACTGGTACCTTTAAATGTGCCATGAGCTTTGGTTTTGGCACTGGTGTCTCTGAGCGGAGGCTTGCAGTCCAATTCAGACAGTTAGCAGGGTGCTGACAGCAACATGTTGGTACAAGACTGTACTTCTCTCCTTGGTTTTGTTTTAATTAAAGCCGCATTTATTTTTTAAAGCAGGTCATAAAGCTAACCTACTCTGACAACACAGAATTACATTATAAAATCATTCGTTATAATAATTATAAATCTCTGCTAAAGCAAATTGAAATGAAATTAAGTACCAGCATACGTTGCCTTTCTTCCTGATAGGAGATCAAAATTACCACCGTCTGCTCAGAGTTTGCAGCAAGGATGGATCCAGAAAAAAAGCTCAACCTTCAGCTTCCTGCTCTTCTGCATCATGTAGTAGCTCCAGAGGATGTCTTTTAAGCACCCAGCATGTCACCTGGCTATACCTACACTACATGGCACAACTACAACTGGTTTGAGGCACTTTTTTCACCAGCTGAGGATGGCAACCTCCAGATGCATCCTGTCCTTCCACGCTTTGAGAGGGAAGGATAAATGCTGGTGTCACAATTTCATTTTAAGTGAGGTAGTTTAAAGCAGAAGAAAAAAATATATATAATTATATGATATTATTATGTAGCCAGAAGTGTTGAATGCAGCAGGCTGATTTCAGAAGGCTTATAGTCTGGGGTGACATTACTTATATGACACATATGGAAACTATGGGGTGGAATTTCCCTGAAAACAGTCCTTCCCACAAGATTTCTGGCACTTTGGATTCTCTGCACAGCTAGAAATCCTGTGAGGACAATCTGTCTCATTGTACTTGAGTCCTCCTTGGTTCAGTTGGAAACCAGGGGCCAGATCCTTAATTTATGTAAACAGGAAGAATTCTGTTGAAACAACTAGAGAGGAATCAAGGGAAATTCTTGGTCCAGAACTGTAATAAAGAAGAAGGTTTCTAAATCCTTCAGGACCTCAAAAAATAAAGACCAAATCCTTTCACAGAAGTGAGTGGGATGAAAAGAGGAGGAGGGGTTTCTTCTTTTCCTTTCCTGATGGCCTGCCCAGAACAACAGACATTTTTCTCTTAAGAAGTTTACAGTTGGGGAACCCCCTTGGTCCACTTCAGTAAGGTACTCGGTATCTTGGCTCTTCATTTCTCGGTGTCCCTAGGAAATAGAAACCAGAATTAGCTGCTAACTTCAGAATGTACTGAGTCAAGAATTTTAGGATTCAAGAGAACACAGAGTGCTACAGTCTGTAAGTGAGAGTCACACGTTATAGGGAATGTCAAGGGATGTCAAAGCATGAAAAGTCTAGAGATGATGTTGTGGTGGCCAGCCAGTGTGGTCATTCAAGAAATAGACTGAACGTTAAAAGGACAAAGAGTTTAACCTCAGTGTACTTTAAGTGATATAATCACCATAGACCGTTTGGGACATCCCATGTGCTCTGGATGCATAAATGACCTGTAGGAAGCCTGGTGGTGGTGATGGCAGAGAAGAATGACTCCCAGCTCAGCCTGGGAGCTCCAGGCAAAGAAGAGCTCCCTGACACAGCAGCTGCTCTGCCAGGATCCAGTGGGCAAAAGCAGAAAGGGTCAAGTCCCATTTCTGTCTCAGCTTTTATCTGAGTAACTCTGGGAATGCCCCTTCTATCCACAATGAGACACTTGGGTTTCAGTTTTTTGCAAAGGCAAGGAGAGAAGGGATGTCCTATGTAACAGAAAATAGCCATGTATTAATGGATGGCTTTCCAAGGCTTCTTCTGTGTCCCCCTCCACTCTCCAGCACATAATTTTTTTTTCTGGTTGAAACACATTGAGTTGGCGTTTGCAACTCAGGAGATATTACCTGTTAGCAGCGGCTCAGTGGTGTAATTTACTTTCCCCAGGTCTCCGGCTTGGGACAGTGTCAAGCTGGTGTTTAAGTTTTCAGAAAGAAACCCTAGCAAACTAAACATAGACCAAACTGTGCTGCTGGGATAACCTAGCAGGGAGGTTATGGGTGTATTCATTAATTGCTGCATTGCATGGCAGGCTGAACTGGTTACCAGTTTGTTTCCAGTAGCAATGGAATCTAAATTCCCAGTTTGGATCTCTAAACAAAGCCTAGCATGGTTTGGATGCTGCAGCTCCTTTCATCTCTGCAGATGTTGAGATCAACTGCAATCTTGCATCTAAGTGATCTGAACTCTGTGTGTGTGGGTGGGGTTGACACACACCTTTGTGGATGAAGGCATTTCCTAATCGCGACCTTCAGTTTAAGCAACAACTTGCTTTCCCTAATGGTTTGGCAACATTAAGCTGTATCGCCCTTCAAAGCATCCAGCAGGGCTAGCTATTCATTCCGATTCCTCCTGAGAAATCTGCCTGGGGAAGTGGAAGCCTTCAGCATGGATAGGGATGGGTGAGGAGGAACAAAGTTACTCGTATCTGATATGGTGTGATGTTTTTAACTGATTTGCAAATGCTCCCAGATATCGTGGTAGGGACAGAAACTGAAAAATATACAGAGACATCAAAATCACTTCCAGGATATGAAGCAACTATTGCTGCTTAGATGACAACTTTCCAAATGTCTGATTTCTTCACACGGGGTGTGGTGGGAAATAAAATCTATCCCCAATGAGCTAAAATTCTGAATGATAAAGAACTGTAGCTGATATCTAGGAACTCTGTGGGCTATGAGTGAGCACAGCAGCTTCTGCTTCTAATTTCACTAAGTGGCTTTCACTTTGCGGTGGCGTTTATCTGGAACAACCCATCAGAGTCTAAACTGGCAGAACAGGCAGCAGAAGACTTTCAAAGTATTCCTGACATTGAGCAAGTCACTTCACTTCCCTCTTCTGCTGCTCTTTGTCTGTCATACCATCCTTAAGGCTGAAATCATCTTGCTTTCAAGATTTCAGCCTAAACCTTTCAGGGCAAGAACAATGTCTATTTTCTTGCCCATACAAGTGCTAGCACAGCAGGTCCCAGTCTTGGTTATAGCCTGCAAGTGCTATTACAGAATACCTGCTAATAATGGGAAAAGAGGATGAAGTCATCCTGAGCTCTTGTCCCATTTGCTCAGCATCCATGGAAGTTTCTATATTTGTATCTCTGAGGGTACAGCAGATTTGCCAGGTCTCTCTGGACACAGATTTGGAAATATCTACTTTCTCCCCCACCTCTGTTGGCTTTGATAAAACAGGTTCTCGACAAATCTATCGGATGAATGTTTCTTCTCTGTGTCCTTTAAGTGCCCAGGCAGCTGGGCATGACAGCCAAAGCCAGAGACCAGAGCAGAGTTTGGCATAGCAGAGTTTCGTAGCCTAGGCTACTCTCAAATTCCAAACCTGCCAAAATAACTCCCAAAACACATATAATCCAGCTCACATTTGTGTGTTTAGAGTATCTATGTTTAACTTGACTGCTTAGTGGTTTTGCGGTATTCATGAACACACAGAAGTAGTGCTTGTCCTGAAACTTAGACAATGGTTTGTTTCCTGTGCAGTGATCATGTATCTGCTGCTGTAGCAGCTGAGAAGCAGGGGCTATGGTGACTCTAAGGCACAGCAGAGAGTGGTCTATGAACCATCACTGAATGAAATCCCTTTGTGAAAAAGAAGTGTTCCTTGGAGGGCCGTTTCCAGTGTAGTGTGATCAGACAGGATTTAGCTATGGGTTTGCATTAATAAGAGCTTGTGGTGAATTCCTAGGCATTGCATTACAGAGGTACCTGAGTATGAAGATGGCTATTGATTATTCAAACTGATTTGGCCTTGAGGATTTCATTTTCATTAAAGCATTCGTGTGAACACATATGTGCATTTGCCATGCACCTGCCATAAGAGTAGTTTCCATCTTAGCGCTTACACGTACATTTTCCACTGTTGCGCGTGCAGTTGTGGTGTCTATCTGATCGTGCCAGTTTAGGAAATGCAGCATCTAAATATCTTGAAGATCAATTAACCAAATAATTTAACTCCATGAACTGTTTTCAACCTGATATGAATCTCATTTAGTGTCTGAAGCAAAGATAACCTGGTAACTCATAAGCAGGGTTCATATACAGCACGAGTGTGTAGAAATGGTCTTTTCAAAGTCTTGTGCTCACACCAGAAGAGTTTGGAAGAGAATGAGATAAGCCGCTGCAGTAGTTCACCTGCTTAATTCCACAATGCAAACTTCTAGTAACTGGAAGAAGTAGACTCGTAAAAATACTCCCAGGATAAGAAGTGCAGTAGTGTTGTGTGTGGCATACCCAATAAGGCCACTGATTGAAAAGTACAGATTCTTACTTTAGACCCAAACCTTTGAGGAAACAATTTGCTTTATTTTCACTATTCATGTAACTCTAAAAGTATATATTCAAAGCTGTAGGTTCATGCTATAGACTACACTGAGTACCCTACACCATGTATAACTCTTCTTATTTTTACATTTCAGGTCCCTGAAAATATGTTTATGTGTATGAGTGCTACCAATGAAATAATGGCCCTACTGACATTAGTAGCAATAGGCTCATTCAGGAAGATTTGCGGAATCCTTCAATTCAAAGAGATTGCTTTCTTCCCTTTCTTGATCTACACTACTTTATACATATGTAGAGAAATATATGTGTACATATATACACATATATACTTTAATAAAATCCAGCCACCAACTCCATTTTCCAGTTACTTCCCACAATTATTTTATTTAGGAAGCTCTGATTAAATACTTCATTTCAAAATCTAGCTCCATTGCTTTTAGCATTTTAGCTGCAGAGCAATTACTCAGCTTGTCAGAGTAATCATCATAAATATTGCTGTCCATGGTGTTTCTACAAGCCAATAGTAACTGGTTGGGTCAGTTCAGCTCAACTCAATGACCTTCCAAGAAAGAGGTGCATTTGTATTCCATTCCCAAACCACAGACCGGTGTGCATGTAAAAATGGGCCACTGTTAAGGCATTGACCTCTTTCCCATGATTTCTGAGTTGTGATCACTGACATCAGCAAATTGGAGCTCTGTATCCCATGTATCTGCAGGTGTATTCTCTCTTTCTTCCTTACAGAAGCTTGAAGCATGTGTGATACCTTATGATTTCAAGAATCAACAGATACAGAAGCATGGGTCAGGTTCAATTCCCCTATAATGAATGGAGGGAACTCTTAAGTTTTTATTCATTAAGTAAGCAAATTTGAACTGGAAGCCATCAGCTGAGAATAAACAGATGCCATGATGCAGTCCTTGGGGGACTATCTTGAAGGGCAGTTTATGTGTGATCCAGGGATGCACTCTCACTGGGTATAAACTGCCCTGACTTCCCAGGACTGAGTGATTTACATCCATAGAGGTCTGGCCAGAGAATGTAATGCTGCTACGTTTGCAGTTTTAGCACCATTTTTTTTCAGCAGTGCAAGTTCAAACATCATCTACTCCAGGCTTACCCAGTTCCTTGACCAGTGCTGGTACGACCCCCAGAGGAAAGCCATCCTCCAGAAGCTGTGGCCACCAGGCATGAGGAAAGCTGGCTCCTGATAGCTCTCATGGCATCTAGAATAGGAATGGCAGCATAAATCACTCCTCTTTCCTCCCTTTTCTTTCCTTTCTTTCCTCCCAGTCTAAATACGCATGTGTTGGATGTTTCCCTTTTTTACCCTCTTCTAAACCATAGAGAGAAAGCAGAGTCCAAAAAGGCCACCAGCATCTGCCCCAACATCCAGCCCCAACCGTATTCATTTGGAGTATTTTGCAGGCATCAGTTAAATATTCTGTAATCAACCCCTATCCACACTGCACCAGTAAGTAAACTGAGGCCCAGAATGGTGACGCTGCAAGATCATACAGCAAGTTAGTGGTAGAAACAAGAATAAAACTCAGGAGTCAGCTGCTAACCACATAAGCTATCCCTGCTGCTGGCCTGGAAAGTAAAAATAATGGTTTGGAGTCCTCCAGTTTTCATTATTAGCTTTTTGGATGAGTTTTGCCTAAGGGGAATGAGTTATTCTCCGCTGTTGCATCAGTATGTTTCACTTCAGCTGAATTATGTGTCACTTTATGGTAGGATTGCCTTCATTTTTTTCTCGGCTGCGCTTAGGGAGATCTTTGTGAACATCTTGTTTGACAAATTCTGCACCACCCACATAACCACTCTGAGGCAAACTTAGCAGAGTCAGAGACTGAGCTGGGCCCACTTATCTTTGGTGGATCTCGTCTTTTTGTTGTTAATTGCAATCTGCAAAGCCCAGTGGCCAGAGCAGAGCATGGGGCTTGGATCTGAGTACTTGGTACTTTGCTTTGTTGTTTTGTCCTTGTGGCTTTGGGCAAGTCACTGAACTTGATGGATAGTGTGTTCATTTATGTGCTGTTAGTTTTTAATGAAAATTTCAGCCAATGCAAAAACTATTTGCAGCAATATTTTTATCTTTTTTTTTTTTTTTTTAAGAGAGGAGAGATTACATTTAAAAAAAAGTCTTCTCCCACATATAAACATTTCTTTTCATCCTTTCTTCTTTTTTTAGTTTCCTGAAACCAAACATGGAAAATAAATAATCCTTAAACCAAGAAAAAAAAAGAAAAAAATTTCTATTTCAGCAAGCGCTTAAAAACAAACAAACAAACAATCAAACAAACAAACAAAACTTTCATGGAAGTCTTTTCCAATAGTGAAGAGGCAGAGAAATCCCTGGTTTGTAACCTGCTCTGTCTTGATTCAGCTGGTTCAGTCTCAAATGTCAACAAATACTGGTGACTTTCAAAAATCCGTAGGCTGTGTTTTGGATGACATTTGGTTAAGTAACACTTCTTGTGTATAGAATAGTCTTGATTACATTATCTAGTAGAATAAAAACAGATGGCGATGGAGTAACTATTTATCTTCCAGGTGAATTTTAATACATGAGGAAGTGAGGGCACAAAAAATCAGTTTAAACTTGGCATAATACAGTCACTGGGAGCTATGAAAGCTTTCCCCAGCCAGCTCTACTCATGCACCTAATCTTGACCTGAAGGCACTGCTACTGCTATAGCCTTCTCCTGCTTGAGCTAAAACATCTTATTTCCACTTCCTCTTCTCAGCCTGCTCCTGGTTTGACTTCCTCTGCACCAGCACCGTTGCACACCATCTAGTGACCCAGCACAGCAGCGCAGCCCGGGAAGCACAGGTACATCCACCCGTGCAATGAGACTGGACAGGCGAGAATGATCCCTGGCAAAGGCAAAAATTACAGAACAGCTCACTGGAGTCAATAATCAAAGTGCTGCCAAATGTTGAGAAGTTTACCAGTGCTCACTGCAGTGGGGAGAGTATTAACACACTCCTGATGAAAACCTGGCCCATCCCCATTTTGGGTGTTTTGTGTTCGCTGTGATGATGGCACAGCTGTTTCTGTGATGGTAGCAGGCTTGAGTGATTCTTCTCCATCACATGTTCAATGATCAAGACCTGCTGCTTGTGTTTGCACCATTTGTGGTTAGATTTTTCCAGGAAAAAATTGAGCTCTGAACCTTTCGTAATTCAGTATGCTTAGCAGCCTGGGTGGATGCTGAATTTCATTATCCCTTCAAATTGCTGCAGATTCATTCAAAGGAGCTTTCTCTTGTCGGTAGGGCCACACAACAAGAACCAGCATGTTCCCATCTGACAATGACGTTAACCGCCTTTGGAGCAGCAGAAACTACTGCACCAGCCAAGCAGTGCAGCCTGCCAGCCTCAGAGATAGGCGCATCGGAGTATTCCTGCAGACACCTGCCAACCATGATCCATCCCCTTCTGCCTCCCCTCCAGGTGAAACTCTGATTCAGCATCTTAAACAAAACCACAAAACCTGCTTGTCAGTCTGGGAGCTCTCTCGTCTCTCTCTTCCCTTCCACAAGACTCTACATGCAGCTGCACTGCTGCCCAGGGGCTGGAGCACAGGAGCAGGGTACATCCAGTAACAGCCTGACACCGGCTGCTGTTTGAGAAACTGCTGGGCTTTGGCTTGCTCAGGGAAAGTGGTTGATGCTCCCCAGGCTTGGCAAAGCTGTCCAGACTTGCTCTCCCCAGGAGTGCTTTTCAGCATGTCCTGGGCTTTGTCACCCAGACTGCACTGGGGGAGCTTGCTGCTTTGCAGAAGCAGAAGTCTGATGGTTTGTTCTTACCCAGGCTTTTTTTTAAAATGTAATTTAATTCTATTCTATTTTTGCTAAGTGGCTTGAAGTGACAGCATAGTATAAACACAATAAAAGGATAATCCTGACTGTAGTTATTGCTCCAAGCAGAGACACTGGAGCCCTCCCAAACCCAGACTTGCTTTGGCCCCCAGAGCAGCCTCTCTTCAGGTGGGGAGGAGGGCTGAGTGGCAATTTTTTAGCTGACTGGAGTTGGCCAGAATTCCTCCTCAACCTGATACAGCCTTTGCTGACATTCTTATACTTGCCTGATTCATCCTAGTCCTTACTGCGCCACCCCCCCACCCCCCACCTTCTTAGTTGTTGTTTTTTTGTTTGATGAGGTTCACGTATCATAGTCAGGTTTATTTACTCTCTGAAGCCTGTTGGATTTCTTTTCACATTTTCACTATTTTCCTGCAGCGCAGAGTCCAAGTTGAGAACTAGCATAGCCTTCATCCTTATAATTCATTGGCCTCTTTATCTTCTTCTTCCCTGACAAGTCCTTTTATTTCCTATTGTAACCCATTTTTTTTGTCCTGTTCTTTGTAGTTAGTCAAATAGATCCATCCAGACTATTAAAAGCAAACTTTTCAGAATAGATGTATTCAACATTTTATCTCTTCCCTTAACAGAAGTGCAGGTAGACAGACTTCTGAGTAAATGAGAAGGGCAAATATGTTAGCTTTGGATATCAAAAGGAAGGCAGAAGGATTTGTCATCCTACCTAATAAAATGAAAAATCCTGGGAAACACTGCATTTAGAAAGTGCAGAAGGTGAAACACCTCTCTTCCCTCTCTGCTATCTATCCAAAACAGCTCCAGAATAAGCATTAACCCACAACCTGGAATTTAAGCCCTTTCCTTGTCTGAGTGGCTGCAGTGGTTGAAAACAAACATCCCAACACCCCTGAATTTGAAATTGGATCTGAACTATGCCATTGCAGCCTCTCTCTCCCATCATTAGGCTACATCTAAAGATATGAATTTTGAACTTGTAAAATTGACTTTTGCCCTGTATTGAATGCATTTTGGTAAGGCCCCAAGAATATTCCCATAAATCAGGAGAAATGGCACAGATATGTCATTAAATCTTGAAAGAGGAGTCAATAGTGTAGAGTAACAAGAAGTATTTGTACTTTTTAATTGTATTTAGAAAGCTGTTAGATTGAACAGAAGGAATTAAACTCCTCAGTGTTTGCCTCATGATTCCAGGCATTACAATACTTGTAGGGGTCTACAAGAACCAGACTATGATTTTCAGAGGCTTGAAGTGATGTGGAAGCAAAACTCCAGGCTTTTAACAGTCAGTGAAAGTGAGAATGAGAGAAGAAAAAAACAGTGTTATCCTGAGAAAGCAGAGCATGTAGATGAATTTGCATTAAAATCCAACCTTTTCTACTGACAAGGGATATGTCAATATGAGGACATGAAAACTTGGTTCTTGTCATTGTTTGGGCCACAATCACTAGTTTTTAGACAACTGCTTCTAGAACTTGTCCTTGAGCACGGCTCCAAAGTCAGCCTAGACCTGGCACGGTCTTTTCCTGACCTTGATCTAATCAGGTTAATGAGACTACATGTGGTAGCACTTGCTAACCAGTGCCTGAAGCTACAAAGGCAGGGAAAGATACCAGGGCCATTTGTATCCAGCTTCTAGCCAGAAGCACTGTGTATTTTGGGCAGTATTGTAGGCAGGTACCTCCTCCATCCTTCCTGCTCTTTAGTTTTACATTAGTTGTTAGATTCACTACCTAGTTAAATGTAGAAGTGAGAAAGGGTGGTGGGTGACTGTAGCCTCCTTAGAGAGAGGCAGGACTTCATCACTACTCAGTTACCTCAGGTAGACTGGCAGAGGTCTTGGCAGGCTTTTCTGAAGAAGGTAAGTCTGGGTTAAATGCTAATGGGACACAAAAAGTACTTTGTGACCCCCTGAAGATCTTGTTCAGGTTCATGGCAGATTTAGGAACATGCTTTGTGCCTTGATCAGCAACTTGGAGGGAAGGGGAAGTGCTTTTTCTTCTGAACAAATGAAACATTTTATTTCAGTTAATGTGTAGCCTTCCCAGAACAATAACCCTAACCCTGAGTATGGCCTGTAGTGCTCCTGTTTTAATTTCTCTCTCCAAAGTCTCTATCTCCACAACAAATTTTCACTGTGGTGGTTTCATCTAGGATCTGCAGCTTGTCTAGCAGTTTTCCAGTTCAGGTTCTGTACATTTCTTGTGATAATGGATCACATGAAGCTTCCACCATAAACAATGCAAAATAATTTTCAAATTTTCTGGTGTTCTAGGATGGAGAACTGAACCTAGAATCCTTGGTTTGGACAGGGGGACACACAGGTGTTAAATCTTAGCCTAAAACTAATGCACACAGGACCTCAGCTGGAATATCTCTTCATAAGACCATCTGTCATGTCTGGGCTATGAAGAGTTTGGTACATTGCTGATCTGTCTCAGCATGCTGTTAAGTTGTTTTTGTCTCCCCACTGGTGAGGCACATTCTTCTTCTTTACTTAATTTGTTTCTCTCAGAGAGTGTTTTTATTCAGCACTTGTCACCAAGTCAATGTGACATGAAACAGGAGGGAGGAGAGGGTCACATTCTGCTTGATGTATATTCAGTGTCTCCATTGCCGCGGCTGTACAGGATAACTATGGCACGCTCTTGTGTCCATCCTTGACAGCACCTGGAATTTTGTTCCTTTTTTCCATTGCTGGTGACTACTGGGGCCCTTCCAGTCCTGATAGCGAGCAGTTTCATCCAACAAGTTGAACTTTACAAAAGCCCTTCTGATCCTTCCACAGTCTTCACTGCAAAATCCTGCTCGTATGGAGTTACTTAGAATGGGTTACATATAAATACACATTTCAGCACTCTCAGGTTTGCCACTCTATTCTTTCTTTCATATCCTCCTGTCCTCCTCCCCTCCCTTCTCTGCTCCCTGTATGTCTTGTTATACCTTGTTTCTACATGCCTAAGTCGTGCTTTAAATAACAGCTGTCTGATTCTTTGCTTCTT
The DNA here is from genome assembly GCF_000699245.1 of Pterocles gutturalis. NCBI lineage: Eukaryota > Metazoa > Chordata > Aves > Pterocliformes > Pteroclidae > Pterocles > Pterocles gutturalis. The sequence goes on from NW_010115412.1 coordinate 45,838, forward strand.
CTCATACCCAGCTAATTATTTTCAATTTATTGATTTTCCACATGGAGATTAATGGGCTATTCAGCTCTCAAAGCCTGTATGTATCCACATAGCTGTGAGCTAATGCATGGGAAGGGGTGGGGGATGTATGTGTTCACGTGGTTGATCACCTTTCTGATGAACTTGTGTAACAAACCAAAGGGATTTTTCTCCTTACTCATTACAAAAAGCCACCAAGCTTCAAAATTTGCCAACGAGTAATCACTTTTCACAGGGAGTAAAAAGTAATAAATAAAAACCTGGTAATTTTGAAAAAAGAAAATTGTTAACATGTGTCTTTCCTATATCTTTAATTGCACTGGCTAATGTATTCTGGGTGTGAAAAAACCAGGCACAACGGCACAAATATGGATGATGAGGGGTAAGAAGATCCCCCAGCACCCCCCCTACTTTGGTCCCACTCCTCTGCCACAGCTCTTCCTACCTTCTTGTGCTGCTGCATCAGCTTGTTGGGTGCAAGCAAACATTACCTTGGTTCTTTTTAGCCAAAATCATTTCAGTGATCCAGCATACAGCACAGCAGCTGCACCACATGGCCAGGATAGGCACAAGAAGCATTGGATTCACTGCAAATTAAAATGTATCATGGAAATGATGTCTGAATATGACACATTGACTCTGATCTTACTGGTTTATCTGACCAGTGAGAACCCAAGGAATTATGCTAAATAAGACTCTGTATTTGAGCCTTATATATAATTAATGGGTAATTTGGGGAGTAGGAACTTTTTAAATGTTTTGCAGCCTCCTCTATTAGCAGTTTTCACACCACTTTGTTTTGACAAGTCAAGTGCGAGTGTGACCAGGCTTTATCTGTAAGACAGTAATTGCCAAGGGACTTGGGGAGAAGTGGGGATAAGTGGCTAAGAAGTGCAATCAGCAGTTAAAGTAAAAATAAACAAAAACATTGGTAAAGTGATTACTGTTTAGCAAGTCTGAGCTGAATATTTCCTGCTCTCCTGGAGTCTATCAAAATGGTATCCCAGATTCTCTGCCTCATTAGGATCCTTTAGTGTATTTGGCTCGTTGGGTCCTGGGCTGCAGATTTCACTAATTTCAGGGCATGCTCAGAACTCTTCAAAAATCAGCCCAACTTGTATGGGTTGAGATGGTCAGCTTCCAAAAATACCTGGTTGCTGCAGTGAAGCCATCTTTAAACCTCTAACCTTGAATTTCATCCTTATTCCAACAACACCAAAGCAAAAAACAAAACAAAACAAAACTTCTTCTGGACCTGACCTTCCTCTTGCTAAACAGATTCAGCTGGGTTCTGGGCAAGGAGTTCCTCCCACATCTGCTACAGCTTTGCTTGTTACTGCTGCTCCAAGAAGCCTATGTCATGGGTAGGATTAATTAAAATTACAATGTCCCAGTTAGAACCACGGGTAAGATTTGTTTGCGAGGGAGTTAGAAAAAGTTATAATGACGCAGTTTTACAACCAAGATTTAGGAACAAGGGGCTTAGAGACAGGAGATTTGGGGCAGAACATAAGAGTTCTCCTGACCAGGAAACATGGGTGAAGAGCAAGACAGAATAAAACACAAGCTAAATTTTTTTTTAAAAAAAACAATTCAAAAAGGGGATGGTGGGACAGCTGAAATGTGTCCAGATATTACTCATTTTTCTCCCAGTGTTAATCCCCAACACAAATTAACCTCAGTCATTTTCCTCAGACACATGCTGTTTGTCAAGCCATGTTGCCTTAGCACTTTCTATCCAGCTGTAATAAATTTAGCCTACCCAAGGAAAAGGAGTGCAACATGGCAGCCTAGGGATGAAGGAGCAAGTATGCCTCTTGCTGACTGCAGCATCTTGTAGGTCATTGCAGCACATGTGTGTCCCTCTCCTTGTATGGCTTTTGTTGAAAATGGCTCAAGGTACAAGAAAACCTGACGCTTCCTGTTAAGCTAGGAATGGATCAGTGTGGGTAAGGTAGCGTGGGCAGGAAGGCATGCGAGCATCTGGTTTGAATAGCTCCGTGTGTGCAATATCAGCCAACTTTCTGTAGGCTTCATGGTTGTTTTTTTAATCCCAGATCTCTGGAGCACCAGTGGACCCCGCCCTCGCTGTGCCTCCCAGGAAGGCTGTGAAGAAGCTCATGGAGAGGGGGTCAGCCTCCTTCATTTACAGGAGCTGCTGAAGTTCGAAATGACTCTGAAAAGCCCGGAGGAGGTCCCAAAGGTCAAGTGTCTCCTGTGACACTTGGGAGGCAGGAGGACCTGGTGCTGGGATGCGCTTCTGATGGGAAAGCACCATGTGGGAAGGCGGGCGACGGAGCGGCCTGCAGGATCCGCATTCCTCAATGTCACTTAGCCATACAACCTGCGAGGGCGGGAAAGTGGGCAGATGGAGAAATAATATTTTCATTGAAAATTCTCTACCTCTCAAATATTTCCTGTCAGGTTCCTTCCAAGGAGGGCCGAAGTAAGGAAGGAAGGGGGGCTGAGGTGGGATGTGTGGCAGCGGATACGAGTTTGTGATTCCTCAGGCCTCTCCATTTTGAGAGCATTTAACTCAGTCTCCTTTTTTCTCCCCCTCCTTGAGAAAAGGATCATGCTAAGCATTACTGGAGCCGGAGGCAGTTTGGGAAGTGAAATAAACACCTGACTGTTAAATGCTAAGGGTTTACTCAACCCAAAATAAAAATAGTTCTGGTTTCCTCCACGGCGCTCTAGAGTTACGTTCATCAGCGCACATGAGCTGGAGGTTTGCACAGGGGGAGTCTTGAAAGGTTGAAACTCTTCAGAGGGGAAAATTTTGAGGTGATAGAACAGGCCTCCCTCTGTCCTGTGAGAGTTCTTCTGCCGTTGAGAAAATGCTGCAGCTGTTTTCCTGGTGCAACCTAAAAATAAAAACTCCCTCTTCCCTTCCTAGCTGCTCGTATCGGTTTCATGGGTGCCATTGCAAACCCAAGATGTCAAGTCTAACAGGTCCAAGTCTTAAGGGTGGGCACAGTCCCCTTCCCAGGGTCTGGGGGGCAGAAGGGAGCTGTGCCTCAGCACCCTGGAGGAAAGCTTAAGGAGTCTGGGGCTAAAGTCACAGCAGTCCCTGGGTGTTCAGGAACTGCAGGCAGCAAATGATACAGAGCAAACACTACAACTGGGCATATGAACATTTCTGGTCGGGGATGGACCCAATACGGCAGAGCAGAAATTATGGTGCAAACCCTGACATTAGGAATCCTCACCAGAACCTTTCTCGCTGTAGTTCTGCCCATTGAACTGAAGATATTGTGTTGCTGTAGATGATCTGCACCTCAGCCAAACTGGAGCATCGGAAAGTTGCAGTATGTGCAAAATTATTCTGCTTACGTGTCACGTCCAAAATGCAAGATGGAAAATGCTATGTATTACAGAAGATATTTATTGGAGTTGATCATATATGACACATATATTTGCAATATGTTTCCTTCTGTCAGGTCATCCATAGATGGACTAGGAAATATCATTTAACACATATGAAATAGAACAGATTCCTTCCCTGTATGACGACTCTTTGTTGATTCCCAAAGCTTGCCAACTTGTAAAGTAGCCCAGAAGGGCTATATGTGAACTAAACCATACTTCAATAGCTATTGCATTGCCGTATGTAGATATTCTTCTTCAGGTAGCAAAATTTTTAGATGGGGCAGGGAAATAGGGTGACTGATGGGAGTCCAAACTGGCATCTCTATTCAAGTCAGTTAACACTAACTGCTTGGTGAAAAAAAGCTCACACTTTTCCCCTTAACTGAGATGAAGCAAATCCATGGGAGCCAAAATTATTCAGGACTCCCAGATGGATAAACTGAATTGGGATTACAAGACTCCCAAACTAGCATTTGCTCCTGGGAAATGAAAAGGCCAGAGGGAGAGAGAAACACCGAGAGAGACACCCAGCCTGAGCTGAGGTAATAGCAGAGCTGGATTAGCATGGAACTGCTCTTGCTAAAATGAAATTTGCTGTAGTTAACCAGAAAGTTTTAGGGTAAGAAATCACAGAACAATTTGGGCAAGAAGAAATGAAAGCCACCTGTTTAAAGTTAGCCTTTAACCTATTCCCTCTGCCTTCCCTTTTGCTTTCTCTCTCTTTCAAATTCTCCCAGTATCTCTGCTTTCCATAGAAGCAAATCTTCCCCAGGGAAAGTCAATTCTGAAGGCAATTTTCCAAAAACCATTTGGCAGAATTGGCCGGTACTTCAACTGCAAACATGAAAAGGCATTTATTCCACTAACTCAAACGTAGTTTGGAAGAGACATTGCTGAACTTGTTTTAGGAATATACTTTGACTGCATCAGTTTTATTGCTTCTTGTATAAACGTCAAACTCAATTTGCCTCAAAGCAGAAAAAAACTCAAAGTACATGGTAATGTGTATGTTACATACAAAAACAGGGGAAAAAAGTGTTAGCTCCACGGTAAACTCATGCCCATACAATGCTAAGTGTACTCATTGTACACACTCAGTATTTCATCAGTGGTAAGAAGAAGCAGGGTGCGTGATGCTGGTATTGAGGACTAGGTGTTTAGGATTGTTGTTAAGCTGGCCCAGATCTAATAATTCTTAAATTTTGGTTGCTTAATTTTGCAACTGAATTTTTTCCTTTTCCATCCTTAAAAAAGGTTGTTTCCCTGTTAAGAACTTGTGCTCACCTCGTGCTTTGTGCACCATCAGCAGCATTTAACTGTTAGCACTGTTAGCACATCAGCTAACACACATCACATTTGAGATCCAGGACACCCAGCAGCAAAGGGTTTTTTTCTTGGAAGGGGAGGCGAGAAAAGAGCAAGTCTTCTAAATTCCTGTTTCAATCAGTACTCATTGCCAAATTTTCTAGCAAGAAGCGAATTGGCTATTTCAAAAACACTTTATCTCAGCAAAACTATAGTTGGAATTTCTTGGGGGCTAAGGAAGAAAGCACATCTTTAATCCAGAGGTTATCCCCCTGCTGAATTTCAAAGACTTGCTGCAGACAATGTGGGAGACAGAGCTTCGACAGAAAAAAAAAAAATGCAGATTCTTTTATAATAAATACAAAGTATTAAGCAACCTAAACAATCGAATTTCTGCCATTTTACTGTACAACATAATTTGCAGAAATTTTAGGTGTTAGGACAGACTACATATTAGGTGCTGTCATTTGTAAAATATTACTGTGAACATATTAGATTTTGCAATGGTTTCTTTTGCATTTTAAGGTCTGATCCTGCAAAACCATAACTTCCTTCATATGAGTGGCTGCGATGGCATCAGCAGTGTTTTCTATTTACATAAAGTTAATGTCTTGCACAATTAGTTGCAGGATCAGGACATAAGACTGAAAATGCAATTACTTTGTGAGTTGCAAAAAAGAAAATGCTCTTTGGAATAGTAGGTGAGATTCTCTGGTGGAGTATATGACACAGGGCCCATTGAATTAAGTGGAGCTATCCCGATTCACACCCACTGATATGGCCCATTAATTTTAGTGTATGAAAATGAATCTCTGCTCTAAAAATACCAATTAGTAATAAGCTTTGAGAAAGAAGAAAAAATCAATTTAAATTCATTTTGTGTAATGCCTATTTTCTGATGCTATTTTAGTTAAATTATTATTATGCCTAATAATGGCAGGCCAATAGGTGCTGTCACTTTAGCAATTTGCAGCTGTGATGGGTAGTATAAAAGTTAGTGATAGAGAAATTTCAGAACAGCCCATCAATTTCGTACAATTGTCACTATTATGATTTGGATTAGGGTAGTGTGTCCCTTTCCCCACCGAGATCTCATCCCCATAGTGCTGAGCGCACAAAGAGAGATTACACCAGCTCAAAACAAATTATGGTCTAAGTGGAAAAAATGAGCAGAGAGAAAGAAGGGAAACTGAGGCGAACAGAGCTTCCATAAGGAACTGAGCTTGGAGTCAATCTCATGCTTCTTGACTCATAGCCAGGTGCGCTATTCAACATGTCAGGCTGATCCCCAGGAAGGTATATTTTTTTAAGTGCATGTGCAAAAGTGAATATGTACTTTGGCACTGAGCCAGTCTCAGCATTCAAACTACCCAGAGACAAGCATGCAAGCGAGATTCTGCGTGAACACCCAGCTCTGCAGGCATTCAGACACCAGTTGGTGCATGGGGTTATTTGCATGCTCATTTTGCTTCTATTCAGCGCTCATCCCACATGCATTTGTGCAAAGACGATCACACTCCTCTGCCGGAAAGTTAAGTGTTGTCTGGGTGCATTGCCATTCAGCATTGGTTTTTCATGAACAATAAAAGCCTTTTGGGATAAGTGGCACTCAAAAAAGATTCAAAGCCAGTTTCCTCATATTCCAAGCAATCCTGAGATAGTGATGAATCGTAGTCATAGCTGGATTACTCACTGTTACTCAGAATGTAAGAGCTAAAATGAAAAAAGTTTTGGTTCATGCAGTGTGTAATTGAAGGGTGGAACTCATGTCCACAGGACATTGCAGAAGCCAAAAGTACCAGTTGGTTCTGAAAGCGGTTTAAATCCGGGAGGACAAACACAACAAGGACTATTAAACATTATTGTCACTAGCTGCAGGTGACTAGAACTGGGGAGGTTAATTTTGAGATCAACACTCACTGATTGCCTTGTTCTCGCAGTCTTTCCTCCACAATGCAAGCATTGGGCACGCTGGACCTTCACTTCACCCTAGTGTGGCTGAATCAGGGTGCGCAGGCTGGAGTTTGCCCCCAGTCCCTGCGGTTAAAATATCCGGGCCACAGTGTTCCGCCACAGTGATTTAGGAAATTTAAACCTGTAAATGCTCTAATATTGAGGAGTATTTTTTTGAAGAAGTAAGAAAATGAGAACAAGTCATATATCAGCTCAGCTATCTTAACAGAGCTTTTGCAGGGACTCCTTTGGAAACCCACCGCTCTATACGCGTGTATTGACTTTGAAGAGTCAAGCCCATGCAGCACTTCTTGGGATGACATTAAAGTCATATTACAAGAACGCAGAGTACAGGGTCCAAAGCGCAGTAAGCTGCTTTGTGCAGCCTGGGGTTGCTCAGACCCTGCAGATACAGATCCTAAAATATGGAAGATTGTTATTTTCATCTAACCTTCAGCAGCGGAGAGATCAACAGCAGCAGTTCATGGAGGCAAGTCATCCTCAGGACATGAAGTCCCTTCCTCCCCAATCCTCCTCTCCCCAAAGCCCCTGTTAGTAGTTTCACCTTGTTCTGCAGTTATAAAGTTGTTTCTCAATGGCAGAGAAAGATAAAAAAAACAATCCAACATTTCTTCCTCTAAGAAACCTATTGACAGGCAGATCCTGCAGATTCCTCCCAGTACAGCTATCTTTGAACTGAGGACTTCTTAGTGAAGTTGGGGAGTTTCCTGGGGTTTTACTTTTTTTTTTCCTAAATTGATTGTGGAATTTTTAAACAAGGTTTGTGCCTCTGATCTTTTTCTCAGCAGCTGCAAAATCTGTTTCTCCCCCCACAACTTGTTCCACAGAAACCTGGTATTGGAAAAATTAAAGGGGAAAGGACAGCAGCACCATTTGCAGAGCCAGTCTGAAATGAAACAAGGACCATTCCTACTGCTTTGTGAACAATCAAACAGCCAAAAAGGGCTTTGATCAAGTTTTGGACTTGTAATATTTGTGAATCAAGGATAACAGCAAAAGTTTGCTCTAGATTTTGGTTTGAATATTGGACATTCGTAAAGCTCATTAATCCCCACTGTTTGGCTCAGGTCCCCACTGTGAAATACAGATTTCTTGTTATTTCTAGTGTGCAAACTTTATTTTCCCAAGCTTTCAAGAACAAAGAGTAATTTGTAGCTTTCTACTTTTTTCCATGCATTTTCTATGTATTGTTCTGTATCTTTTTGTTATTAGGATGCTATCCTCGCTTGTGACGAGACAGTTTGATTTCAGTGAACTATGACTTTATACCGTGCCTGGTATAAAGCTGGATGTCTACTCCCATCCTTCTGAGGGACTTCTACCACTAACTCAGTCACACATATTCCACACTCAACCTTTCCAAATAATGGTGGAAACAGAAAGTTATTTATGCGACCTGCTTAATTGAAAGAGTATTTGCTGTCAGTGACCAAATAAACTGTTATTGATCTTCAGCATTGCAGGCTACTCACATGGAGTGTTCTGGTACGTATTTTTTGTTGAGACACTTCTGAAAAAAGATCAGAATGCAAATGCAGCCAGAAAAATATAGGCTACTGAGATTAAAAAATCAAAGACTTTTGAGAGTAACTTGGGAGAAAAGAAACAGAAAAAAGCAAAAAAATAGCAACACCATCAATGATTGCACGAAAATGTAAAGGCTTCAATATACACAACAGCCTGCTCTGAACACCCAACACTTAATGAGAAAAAACTAATTTAAATCACAGAGGAATGCTTGGCCCTTTGTTTAGGGAAAAGGGAATGAAAAAAGGTGCAGCAGTCAAGGGGATCTCTCTGTGGTCCCTGATGTGAGCAAACCCTCTGCAAGACCTGGGACAGGCTATTTACCCATACCTCTTTTCTTTTCATAGTGGGGCCCTATTATTAACTCTTTTAGAAGGTTAAATCTGGTCTTGATTTGATTAGAGCCCGAGTTGGCCAGGTTCTGCAATACCAAATTGTGAACTCCCTACATCCCACAAAGGCATCAGTATCTGCATCGCTCTTACCTGACTTTAAATGAAATATGAATTCCTTCCTTACCCTCCAAGAGTGCTTCAGAGAACACATGCAATGAAAAAAAGTGAAGAGCTCAGAGGTTGCAGTAACGAGGTCACAGCTGTTCTGACTATCCTGCTAAATACAAAAGGGCCAGGGAGCGAAGTTCTGATCTTGAGGCCAAGGGGCTCAGCCTGGCTTGCACCTGTGCAGAAGGTTAGAGCTTGTTTGCCTTGCAGAGGGCCAAATGCAAGCCAGGTTGTGAGACAGCAACTACCTTGTGAGGACTGTGATGACCCAGGCTTTGAGCTCACTCCTTGACACATTTACTTAGCAGCAGAGATGTATAACGGAGAGGAAGTGACAGCCTTTGAATTCCAGCACTTGGTGCTTTTCCACCACTTTGTGTTTGAAAGTAGAGACACAAGCGGTGGCTATTTACAAGAAACCTTCTGACCCAAAGGCATCATATAGAAGAAGAAAACTCTAAGTTGTTGATTACAGAAATTATCATTCCACACACATCCAGTATCAACCACTGTCAGAAATATACCCTAGGGTGGATGGACCTTGCTTTGGTCCAGCACGGCACTCCTCTGTTTAAAATGAAGTTTGGGATATATCTCATTTGTCACTGGTTCTGTGACAAAGCTGCTGCTTCCATCATGTCTGAGAGAGAGGGAAGTACTTGTCCCGCTTCTACAGCTGAGACCAGAGGCTTCTGTTGTGTTACACTTTACTACTCACAGCTTCCTCTGGTTGTGCTTAGGAAAACCGTATCTTAAAGGTATATACTTAGACCTATGAAGAAATCAAGGGCAGAATTATGTCCACTCTCAAACTGTGAAAGCATTCACAGCACTGGACAGCTGCTGAGCTAATTGTTACACCCTCCTCAGGCTGCAAATTCACCCGGCTGGAGGCAGAATGCAATCTTGTCATTCTGGGGTTTTTTTCTATTTTTAAGTGAAGTCTTATTCAAACTTCATTTTCA
>NW_010115412.1:55508-86469 GCF_000699245.1 Pterocles gutturalis
CAGCAGGATTTTTTCAGTCTCTTAGGCCAAAATACTTTTTGTTTTCCTTACTCTATCATTTAAAAAAAAAAAAAAGTGATCAAAACATGAATACACTCTCAGAATACAGCCATTTTACTGATAGAATTACACAGTGCTGAAATGTAAGGCTTATAATGGAAACACTAACATAGTCCTGACTACTGCAGCCCTGCTCTAATATCACTGAACTTCCTTGGGGGTGAAGCTTTGCCTCAGGAACCTTAATTATCTGATGTGGTCAATTACTCCAAGATGATGATGATTTTATCAGGTATTACTGCTCAAATATTTTACGATAGACAGGCTATTTAATTGCATTCCTGACCTACCAAAATGCTTACAGATGACTCAATTAAACACTAAGAGGAGATAGGGGGAAGGGAGGAGGGGAGAGATAGCCCTTAAAATCCTTGCTTATAGTTCATTTTGAGAATTTTGTTCCTCTTGAAAAATCCTTCCTTCCATCCATCCATCCATCCATCCATCCATGCAAGCAAGGTGAATGTGTAGCATTGCCTAGGCAGGAAGTTTGGATAAATGAACTCAATATTAATATACAACTGGGAGAGCATGTCCAGCCTCTCTCCTGCTGAGGAATTAGCATTGGATCCTGCACAAGCCCTATGGTGGATTAGCAAAGTCGTTTTAACATCCCTGAGTGTCCCAGTGCAGACGAGGACAATGAAATGCATTTTCTACCCCATCCAGTTAAAGCAGAGTTTTTAAGACAACGAAGACTTGTCTTTATTAGAGTAGCCTCCAGGGATAGTCTCAGCTCCAGTAAACCCTTCTAACACCCATGTGCAATTCACACCAAACTCAGCAGCCTGGTCCATTTCTCCCTCCCTTAGCCCAGCCGTTCCTGGCCCTGGGCTGACATTTGCCAGGGAGGCTGAGGTCGCTCCGAGGGCTGCCTTAATTGGCATCTTTGCTTCACTGGTCATAATGGGCTGTTTCCCAGGCACAAAACCACCATGTCTAAAGAATGCGTTGGCTGCAAAGCGAGGATGCCTCAGCCTTGGGTCGGTCCCTGCCCTGGATCCTCCAGTGTGGGCAGCGCAGACCTGGTGAACCCCCGTGCACCCGGTGGTGCAGGGAGCTCCTCCCAGTTTCCCCAGTCAGGGAAAGGCGGTGGGGGGGTGGGGATACTTCCCCTGCCAAGCAATCAATTTGCTGCTGGTTAAATAGGAACTGCGTGCAAGATTTTGAGGGCAGATTATTGCCCTGCTGCTTACAATAATGTTACTGTAACACTTTCAGCAACTGTGTTAAGGACTCAGCCAAGAGCACTGAAAGCGATGGCAAGGCTGCCCTTTGTTTGAAGGGTTGCTGGAATTCTGTTGCATTTCTCCACAAAGGTCCATTTGTCTTTCCACCCTGGAAATAAAATGTATTGTTGCAGTATTGTTGGAAAAACTGGCAGCAAATCCTCCTGGGTAACACTGTGGTTACCCACTATTGCATCAGGCTAACAGAAAGGAGAGATGACATTTTATGGGGTTTTACTCAGACAACTTTTCATGAGAATATTATTTCCATTTTATGGGGTTTCACAGCAGAATTTTCACGGGCAGCATTTTGATCACTTTCTGTTATGTTTTCAGCCTCGCTAATACTCTTTTCAGTCACATTCCAAAGCACAGAATCCACAAATCTTCTCAAATATATCCTAAATTGCCCAGGAAGGAAACAATTTTCCTATCTGAAATTAGAACAAAATATGATTCTGAAATGTCAAATTTTAGCAAACCAAAATGCTGTAGCAATTGGTTTGGATAAGTGAAAACAGTTCAGTCTGACTTTTAAAAAATATTACTATCATTAGTTTTCACATCAAGTTGAAAAGTCATATTGAAACCACTGTAATTCTTTCATTATTATGAAGAGTGACAACCAGCAGCGAAAGGAAACAGCAAAAGGCAGCAAAGTCTTAAGCACCGTGTAACGCACCATTATTTTGTTCAATATTACATAAGGAAGGAACAATTTTTAGTGCACGAAATGGCGAACTGAGGCCAGAAAGCCTGGGCTCTGTGCAAATACTATGCAGCAACAGCAGTGACCCAAAGAATTTCCTTGCGAAGCCGCCTCTTGCTTACGGGACCTCGATGGGCACTAAGATGTGTGGCTGTAACACTCACTGCCATGGAGGGTCTCTTTTCTTAAAGTTACACTGCCAGAAGTATTTATTCCTGAAAGCCAGGGCAATTGGCACATTGTGCACTGCGCTTTGGTATTTGCAGGTGAAATTGCTTCAGGCTGGACCTGCAGATCTGCCCTCCCCTTTATTTATCAAACAGCAGACTAAGGGTGGGCTCACTAAAATCTGTGCCTGCTGGCATCGCTGGGTTCACGGCAGTGATGCAGGCACCAGATCAACTGTACTGGGTGCAGTGGGCACTCAGACCCCAAGGGCTGAATCTTTCCCCCCTCCACGTGCCCCCTCACCAAACCGGACCCCTCTGAGCTACCACACCTTCTTGCACCAGTTTCCACAAAACCACCCCCCCCCCCAACTTATTCCAAATACTGCAAATCAAATTTTTATGCCTGCAATACTTCAGGTCCTTTTTACAGTACATACATATCTCAGAGTTACCACTTAATACAATTATAGTTCATTTAGCCAGCAATTACAGTAATAGGAAGACTGGCAACCACTGTCATTCAGACTGTGGAAAATCAATGTTGCACAGACGTACTTTTATTCATCCTATGGAGTGCCTCCTTCATTAGACGCACTTACTCTGGAATCAGAGGAAAAATTTAAGATCATTCTGTGTTTTTTTTGTTCTGTTTTGTTTTGTTTTGTTTTTTGTTTTTGTTTTTCACATTTATCCATATACTGTTTGGTTTCCAGACAGAAATATAGTGAACAATATCCTGAGGCCCCTTCCAACTTGATTTATTCTATGATTCTGTGAATTATCAGATCTGTTCTTTCAGCAGATCTATTTTCTATTGCATTTCACCTGACAGAGCACCTTTGACAATCCATTTCCAAGAGGTAACTCAGAATATGGGTGTCCATGGGCAGTGAAATAGAAACCTTTGAGTTTTTCTTAAACCTTTTGTACAATGTTTGCTTTTACAATGTCTTGCTCCACAGATTTCATAAACTTATGTCCAGGAAGGCACTTAAATAGGTGTTTCAGTTAATCCTTATTTTAACAGAGTTCTGAAGAATCCACGTAAACATATGGCTACAGTTAAGCAAATGTGCAGTAGACAGGAATGAAGTGCTGAATTACAGATGTAGTACTTCCAAAAGAAAGCTAAGGCTATAACCACGTCTCCTGAGTTTTAAATCCTCTTTCTCAGTCACTTAACCATGCTGCAGCAAACCTACTTTGGACTGATGGTTTAAATAGCTGTTATATTTGCATTTCATTATGTGAATGGCCTTAAAAATTAAGACTTGCATAGGGAAAAAAAAAAAATCTGTAATTGTACCTGGAACATTTAGTCCCAAAAAGGGGGTGGCTAGGAATGGGAAGCTCCCTTTGTTGTTCTAAAAAGAAAATCCTTAAATCACTGCCATTACTGCAAAGAGTTGTTTCAGCAAGGAGAATAATGATATTTTTGTACGTTGCCAAACTTTTGCTGCAGAAGAGGCTCTTGGCAGCAGATCCACTTGATTCGATGAGCATTACTGAATTTCCTCGTTGATCTGTTTGTCTCCGCATGGTGCCATCTTTTGACGGTGTTACATTATAGCCCCTTGTTCTTATGATAAATTATTTTAATCCATCATCAGAGCACACTCTTGCTCTAATGATGGATTAGTGTTATGCATCATCAGAGAGAGAAGCATTGATAATGTACCGTAAGAACCCCCACTGACAGTGGAAAAACCTGCCAAAGGAATTAATTTGCTCTGCACCAAACTGAAACCAGAGATAAAGGTACAGTTACATACAACAGCAAAAATTCCACACAAAAGATGCAAGTCCTGGTCCAGTGGCAATCTGGGGGAGGAATAAAGATGGAGACGTGGTCACCTAGCCTCATGGCAGGGCAGGGGCTGCACTGAAGAGTCGTGCATCTAGGAGCAGCGTACACAAAGGTGTAGGTGTGTTGTGCAGGTTCAGGGCTGCAGCAATGTCCCTGCATGGTGTCAGAGCAAGTCACTTTGGTGAACAGAGTATGAAGAGTCCTGAATTCATTACGGGGTTGCATACGGAGCTCAGAGCTCTGCTGCCTGCCTCACAGAGGAAGGTGCAAATCTTTGGTGCAGGCAGCCCCCATTACACTCCCTTTTGTAGAGCCAAACGGCAGCTCTCTCCCACATCCCCCAGCACCAGGGCTGGTGCACTGCAAGATAACCCAGGAGGAGCAGCCCTTAGGGATGGCATGCGATAGAGCTCCACTTCTCAAATCCCACACCAGATCTTTCAGGATTTACTTCTCTTTGAGAGAAATCATAATAGATATTTTGAACCCTCATTGCATCTAGTTACTCCTGCAGTACTATGGACATAACTGAACAGAGAGCACCAAAATATAGGGGCAGAGCTAAATAACAATAAAAGTCTGCAAAAATACAAATATACGTTTTAACCTCTGAGACTTAAAGAGCTTTATCTGGGCTCAGTTATGACTTCCTTCAACTTTAGCTGTGGAAATTTAAAAAACGTGGTTTCTTATTTACACTATTGTAAAGAACTGCAGTCCTCTGTATATTTTTTCTCAAATTCGTGGTTATACCTAGTATACCAAACCTCGCATTACAACTGTGATGACAACCATCAAGAAAACATTGAACACCAAAGAAAACAAAAGGAAATTGAACAGACTATCATTCACCTTCAGGTAAATCCATAATACAGAACATTAAACAACATTGGCATCATCAGAGGCTGGGCTCAACGTAATTTCAGCGATAAAAGTGAACAAGTCTATTGGCACCTGGGTTCTCCAGGGACTGCTCTGCGCTGTCCAGCCTAACATGTCTGTAAGTGCCTGCAAAGCACTCTCAGACCATTTTCCACACTTTGAAAGGCAAGCCACAGAGCCCAAATATGAGCTTGAATTAGTGACCCCCGTATATGAGGCTGGTACTTTCCAATCCAGCCATCTGCCCCTCTCTGTCAAAACTGTCACACTGGCTCTTCATGCTGGCTCGTCTGTGTCAGCATTTTGCCTACCCCATTTTTCTAAGGAAGGTACAAGAAACTTTATATACGAGCAATGATGGAGTAATTTGCTATGTTTTAACAGATTTGAGAAAGAGTTTTTGCAGGGCAGGGCATGTCCTGAAGAACAGGACATGTCCAAGTCAAAAGATCAATGATGAAACTAATAGTTACGCATTTAAGCTAATGACTCGCTCCAGTTTTGGTGGAAGAAAGGCTTTCTTCTCATCAACTACCTTTGGCACATGGACTAGCCTGCCCATGGAGAACACTAAAAAAGGGAAGAGGAGTGTGGGGGCATGGGAAAAGCCCCTGTTGGTGCAAAACATACCTGTCCCCATGCTGCTTGTCCCATGTTACAGGATTTGGAGCTACTGAGACTTTTTTCATCAGTTTTGCTGAGCTTTTCCTCAACTTACTGAGTCAGTGGTGTGAGTTTTTCACAGATCATTTTTAGGTTGTGCAGAGAATGAGCCCAGGCAGCTATGAGGACTTGCAATTAATTATTCAGGTGATGCACTAATGGACGGTTGGTGTAGGAACCAAACTTCCTGAAGTGTATAGTAATTTTTTTTTTTCTAGTGCAACCTCTGAAGAACAAGTCCGAGCACATCTCCCGTCTGGCATTTCATCCATAGTTACCTTCTCTTCAGCGTGGGCCTCGCTGCTGCATTTGACCAGACACCTGGAGAGGATCCAGGGTGAGACCTGTCTGTGAAGGGGAGTATGACATGGAGCTACAGGTTCTTCTTGACTTCTGATTGAAAACCCTCTGCCAGCCGTCCCAGGAATATACCCTAACAGCTGTGATTTATTACTGTGTTATCATGCCTGCCTGCCTCATTACAGACCCTGAATTTTATCAGGCAGCTTGTCCTCCAGTGTCTGGTAACCAATTACTGTGTTCTGCAAAGAAGCCTGAAGTACTTTGCCAAACACTGCTAATAAACTGGGAAAGAGCCTGAGCACAGCTTCAGGTTGCCTTAAGGAAATTCCAGTGAGCACTTTCCACTTTATTGTCTAGTTCACAGTATGAACTGGGAATTATCTTGAAGAGTTACTCTCTACACAGAGCTAAACTCCCCTTTAAAGATCGTGCCACACTGGATTACTGCACACGGACTTGCCTCCACGCAAAGACTGCTGAACAGTGGGAGTCTTTCAAATGACAGTGTGAGAGCAGGACTCAGCCCACACTCTGAAACCAGATACTTCAGAAGAAAATTTTAAAAATCCTCTATTCCTTTTTCCTTTACCATAGCAAAGGCGGTAGGAAAAATCAGACTGGACAAGTGCCTGCACTACAAGGATGACATGTACCTGTTGCTTCACGCTTGTGGAAAAAAATTATATCTTCAAGGATAAAATAATCAACAGTGCTTTGTGCAAGTCCTCTGCAGCAAAGTGAATGTCATGTGAATTTGTAGTATGTGCTTTGAAAATATTTAATATTTTCTTTTGAGGCTGACTTGCCCTAATGGTCCAAGAAGGAACGAGCTGGGGTCTGTACTGCAGAAGTGATGACCAGCCACCCTCCCTCAGCCAAAATTTTCTCGTAATCCTGCTCATTTCTCCAGCAGTTTGAAGGGTGTCACCTGTGGTCTTGCTGCTTCAGACGCCTTGGTTGGTATCAGCATAGAAGGTGAGCAGATGGGGAGCCCTGCTCTTGGAGACAGCTGCCGGGAGCCTACCGAGCTACCCTGTTCACACCCCATGTGCTCTCGCTCTCTCGTTTTTCCTGCAAGGCAGTCTTTTAAAAAGTTTTTTTCCAGGTTGTAAAAGACCAATTCCATAAAGAATGGCTTAGTGCTACAATGACATGATTTGTGGCTTCCAGGCTCCAAAGCTGTAATTTATTCAGACAATTAGCAGCAGCCCTGTATTCTTGACAAATTCTTCACTTGTGTGCAGTTACTACACAACAAGGTGCTTTTAAGAACTGTGCCTTATGGATGAAAAGACTCCCCCCGCTTTTTTCCCTCCTTATTTGACAAGTTCTTTTCACAGTCAATGGAAATTAATACAGTAGGTTAGAGAGGTGATATACAATAATCCAGCCAGCCGAGAAAGCATTGTCTGAAAAGAGCAAGTAGGGAGCCTACAGGAATGTTCAATACACAAAAGGGAATGCTCCAGCATTTGCCTTTTGGTGAAGTTATTTCACTCTTCACTTCACATAATCCTCCAGAGTTACTGTACTGGATGTCACTGTGATGCCATTAATACGTGTAAATGGTATTTAAGTGGGGGTTAGTTGGCCGTAAGTGCACCTCTCAATGTCTGCCCCAGCTTTGCTTGGACCACAGACTGGCTGGAGCATCAGCTGGCTGTGCGCGACGTGTCTGTGCGAGCTCCCACAACACAACGCTGGGACTCACAGAGGCACAATATAAATCAGTCCAGACCCTTTTTCACACGCAAGCCTGAAGTAAAACCAGTTATAAAATCCAGCTCCAGCTCTAAATCCTGCCCTCCTCCAGCACTGCTGAAGATCAGCTCAGCTGGATGCAGGGGCTGGGTCACGGTCCAAACCTCCTTCAAACTGGGACCTTGTCTTTCAAGAGCAACAACCCCACTAAAAGTAAGGCTCTGCTTCCTGGCACAATGTGAAATTTTTTTTTTTTTCTTTTTTGGGGGGGATCTCTTAAAGCTGCCAAATTACTAACACGATGAGCAGCCAGCCTCTGCTCCAGCCCATTCTTACACCAGCCTCTCTCAGCAAAATGAGAACAAAAGCAATCAAATAATCGTGGAACTGGACAGAAACCACTTTCTCTTCATTGTGGGGGCAAATATTGAGCTGATATTTGGACTGGTTTTTGGGCTGAGATACTCCGGCTTGTCTCAGTCCAAAAAAGTCTAGACCTCTTCAGAGCCTTCCTTGGAGCACTCGGGTGCAGTGGCACAGGTGGGAAATGACATTAATGTTGTCTACTACCAACTTCATCTTACGCTTTATAAACACCAACAACTTGGAAAAATATTTGGTTTTGGCCAGACTGAAATTTGTTAGCATGAAATGTTGAGCAAACTGCAAGTAGATGATTTTTGTTTTTCCCCCCCACTAACTGTGGGCAGAGCAAATGAGGTTTAACAGGTCATGGATTCATAACAAATGATTCATCTGGAGCTGAGATGCCAATGTCAATAGGTATCTTAGAAATACTTGGAGGGTTACAGAGGTGTCCTTAAAAACTGCAAGACTTGACACACTATTGCTTTTCCTCTGAGTAAATGCAGGGCTTCACCCCATTGCAAAATGCAAATTCAGAGTATTTGGCCTCATGGGGCAAAACAAAGTGTTTGTTCAGTGGAACTAACTTAAGCAAATTCTTCTTAATTAAAAAACCAGAAGTATTTTCTTTCAACCAAAGCAAGATCGCTATTGAAATATAATTAAGATCTTTGTAAAGATCTTGTCTTGTTTAGGAACGGATTTTTATTCACTACACTAAAAGGGGAAAAGATACAACAGAAGAGCAATTGAATCAACACTAATTGCAAATCATTTGTAATAGTGAATCAAAATACATTTTAGAAAATAACATCATTAGTTAAAAGAACACATAAGTTAAAAAGAGAGACCTGTGGAAAGAAAAGCATGTTGGTGGAGTAGGCTCTAGTGCTTTCCTGGCTTTAACACATCACCCTGGGATGTGTCTGTTTTTCCTGGACTTGGATCTTGTGTAGATGGATGTAGGTACATTGATTTCAGGGGAGTCATGCTGATTGATACCCACTGGTGATATGACACCTCAGTGTGTAACCCTTGGATGTTAATGAGACTCATAAAGGAAGAAAAAGCCTTTTTCTTTGCAAAGCTAATTTGTAAAACCACCAGGACACAGGATTTCAAAATGCTTGTAATTTATTTGGGAGGCTACCTTAATACCTTCTTTTTTTTTTTTCTCTTAAAGAACAAATTTCCTCTCCCCTCTCCCATTGTCTTCTTTTTCAGCTACCACCTTGTTTTGGGTTAATTTCACTAAACAGACATAAATACCATATCAGATTTTCTCTTTTTTGGCTGTGAGTCAGGCCTGCTGTGCTGTGAAAGCTTGTTGGAGCCGCAGAACCTGTATCTGCAACAGCAGCTGCACTTTGCACTTGGAAAAGGCAGGAGCTACTTCTTTTTTTCTTTTTTTTTTTTTTTTCCCCAAGCCTTCATTAGTCATATAATATAACCAGAAAAAAGAAAAAAAAAAAAACCAAAAAAAAAAAAAAAAAAAAAAAAAAAAAAAAAAGACAATCCTCCCCCCCTAAAAAACAAACCAAAAGGGAAGGGAAAGATGGGATGAGCATTCCTCGTTTCTTCTAGATTTCAACATGTCTTTATTCTCTCAGATGCAAAAGACACCAATGAAGACCAGGAATGTATGTGTGAGAGAAAGAGAGAAAAATCTTAAAAGACGGCCGTGAAAAAAGTCTAGAGAAGATCTATTCATTATCAGTCCAGCCCTTCTGGTGTGACCATCAAAGAGTGGGACTCTGCCACGGCAGAATGGGTTTGACTCGCCAGTACGGCGTTTTGCTTTGCTGGCAGGCATTGGTGCAACCAGCAGGACCCTCTGGGCAGCACTGGTCAGGAAATAGGGAAGGAGGATCTTAGGAATTTTTTAGGCATGCTTTTTTAAAGCAGAGAACATTTCAACCACCTCTGCTTAACCTTGCTCAGAGCCCCCCAAAAGGCAATGGAGCCCCTACAGTGAGGTCTGTTTATTTTCTGCTCAGTTGGAAAGCAAAGGTCCTATTACCGTTAAAGGGAGTTACAAGTATTCATCAAAGAAAGAAATGACCCATAAAGGCAGTTAAGTTAGTTTTATTCCCGCTGCATAAGTCAACCTCTTTTCTATATATAAAACCATGGGGTTAGAAAAGGATATTCATCAGGCCATCCCCAGATTTGATTGGCTGCACTTCCCCAAGTACTTTATAATTTGAAGTTATAAATAAATATGTTTTTAATAATCAATTGGTATTTAAATAACATACAATAACTGCCTTATTAAATCCCACTTTTTAGAATGAATAAGCAGTTAGACATTAAAGATGTGGGTACCAAACAGCCACAGGATTTCAGACCATTTTCTTTTTTATATACAAGCCATAAATATCACTATGGAATTATCTGGTTAGCCAAGTCCCCAGACAAAGCCAGCAGAAGACCCTGCTCTCCTATGTTGCCTTTAAGTGATCATATACTTTTCTGGTATGATGACTTTTTAAACAATAACCACATTTTATTTTCTTTGGCCACCCCTCACTGTTCAAAAGAGGCAGGCTAAAAACTCCAGAGCTGAAGTAAACTAACGTGTCCTCAAACCAGAGCCCAAAAAGCAAGGAGCATCTAATAGCAGGTTTGAGATTATTGGTCTCAGGCGGCTGGGTCCACAATATTTCCAGCACTTAAATTCATGCATTGACTCAGAAGGGGGGGGAAAAAGTCCCCAAGAATTAAAAAAAAAGAAAAGACAGCACTCAGTCCTACATACACGAAGTAACTGGCTTTGTCTTTCTTGGCTGAGGACACACTTTTTTCCCTGTTTTAGAAGGAATATTTGTGCGTTGATCAGCCTCAAGTCCCACTTCCCTGTCAAGGGCTGGTCTGAAATGGGAATGCAGAGCAAGGAGTGGGGGAAAGCAAACCTCACACCCAGGGGTGTCAGGAGGGAGAGGGGATGGCTGGTAATGGGGCTCCTGGCCCTGGGTCAGCTGCATCACCCAAGTCCCTCTGTGCTGGGTCACCCTGTGATGGGGAAGTCACTGCAAGGCAGGTGAGAAGCCAGCCTTTTCCCTGGAATACTGCAGTTTTTCCCTGGATCCCTGCTGGGGATGGACACCATCCTGCCCAGTGCTGGGCTGCAAGGGGCACCCCTGGGAGGCAGCTCCCAGCAGCATGCTGGCACAGTCATTTCTAGGTTTCAGGCTATGTTTCAGGCCATATCTCAGCCTAGCCCAGCTCCCATACACCATCCACCCTTCAAATCCCTTTGTGTGCCACGGGGCCAGGCTGAGGAGGGGGAGAGGTCTGGGCGCAGGCTCTGCAGGTGCCGACTCGGGGACAAATGCAGCGTGTTTGCGAGGAACCAGTTTAGAGCTCGACATTCCCTTGGTTAGAGAAAAGCCTGGGGTTATTGGTGAGAATTGGAACTGTACCCTCATCACATTCCCAAACTTCATCCCCTCTCCCTACATTCCGTGGAGGATGCTGCTGGTCTCGCAGGGCAGACTGGTGCCAGTTCCCAAAACTCTGTATCGAGGTGGACCTGAAGCTGGTTGGGAAGAGACACCATTTTTGGTGGGTGTGAAGGGGCAGATGTGGATGTGGTGGCAGGGGGTCCCTGGGACAGATGCCCGCACAGCTCAGGACATCACATGAGTGCTGGATTTGCTGCTGCCCCTAACCTGCAGCCAGAGGCTCTTACACCTCCTGCCTCTAGCAGCACATGCAGCCCTTGTCCTCATCTTTTTTTTTTTTTTTTTTTTTTTTTTTCCCTTTTAACCCCCTGGCTGAGCCGAGATTTCTTCCTCAGCACAGAGCCCCTCTGGAATTTATCATGGCTCCACCCGTGCCGTAAATTGAGGCACCAGGGTCATGCTGTCGACATCCCGTGCGGGACCGTGTTCTGCCAGCTCCCGCAGCTCCCGCAGCCTTCCCTCTGGAGGACAGGACCAAGTCACAGAGAAAGTTTACCGGAATGCTTGCTCCAATAACTTTTCCCATCACACTTTTTTTTCCCCCAGTTATTATTTTTTTTCAGCCTCCTTCCCCCCCACCCCCGTTATTTTATTTTAGGCGCCTCTGAGAGTTCAACTGTCGCCTGAGGCTTCAAACTAATTTTCTCTTCAGAAATGATTGCAGAAAGCCGCATGCATAATAAATCCCGTTATTGCTCTTGTTATTAAAATAGGTTGTTAGGGATGTGGACTTGGAGGCCTTTTTGTCTGATGACAGCAGTTCTTCTTAGCTAGGCGCTTATGGCTTATTGACTGAGGCTGCCAGGTTAAAAAAAAAAAAAAAGAAAATCAAAAAGAGAAGTAGCTGTAGCTGCTGTTTAATAGTGAGAAATTTGGGATGATTCGAGGCAGTTCTTTAATCATGTCCATGGGCCATGTTGGAAAAGCCAGTGCATTTCCAGCAGCTCCGAGGCTGTACCTAGGGCTCACAGAGAGCAACTGTGCAGAGCTCTTTTCTAGAGCAATGATTAATTTTTTTTGGGCAAGATTTATTTGAATTATTAATTCATATTCCATGACAGCCGGGACTGCATACCCTCGCCATGCTGGGCACCCAGCAAGCCCCAGTGAGAACTAGAGTCTCCAATGAAGGTCTGCAGTCAGCAGAGATGAAAAGGCTGTGGGACTGCAAGGGAAGATGAATAGCAGCCTTTTCCTTTTTCAGTTGGTGTGCTGGTTTTGGCTGGGATAGAGTTAATTTTCTTCACAGTAACTCCTATGGGGCTGTGTTTTGGATTTGTGATGGAAACAGTGCTGATAACACGGGGATGTTTCAGTTCCTGCTGAGCCGTGCTCACACAGCATCAAGGGCTTTTCTGCTCCTCACCCCACCAGGAATCAGGCTGGGGGGCACAAGGAGCTGGGAGGGGACACAGCCGGGACAGCTGACCCCAGCTGACCATGGGGATATTCCACACCGTATGGCATCGTGCTCAGCATATAAAGCTGCGGGAAGAAGGAGGAAGAGGAGGTCATGTTTGGAGTGATGGCATTTGTCTTCTCAAGTCACCATTATGCATGATGGAGCCCTGCTGTCCTGGAGATGGCTGAACACCTGCCTGCCATGGGAAGAAGTGAATGAATTCCTTGTTTTCCTTTGCTTGCACATGCGGCTTTTGCTTTACCTATTAAACCATCTTTATCTCAGCCCACAAGTTTTCTCACTTTTACCCTTACAATTCTCTCCCCCGTCCCACCAACGGGGAGTGAGCGAGAGGCTGGTGGGGATTCTTGCCGTCTGGGGTCAAACCATGACAGATGGGGGGCTGACCTGTGTGGAGGCAAAGTGACTTGCCCAAGGGCACTGGAAAAGCCAGTGTCAGAGCTGGTAATTGAAGGAACACTTGTAAATTCCTGCTTGGCACCTTGACCATCAGCTTACGTTTCCTCACTTTGTTCCAACAAACCACATGCTTCATTCAGTGACCTGAAAGCTTTAGCAAACCAGAGCAGAGCCCCTTTAAAATGAGATGTGGTTAAAGCAGCACATCTCCTGTGAGAATGTGTTCTTAAAACAGTAGAAGGTTTTCAAGCAGGTTTGATAAAGGAAAGTACACTATCCGATCATTAAAAGGAAACATTTTCTGGTTACCACATGAAAATATGCTTCATAAATCACTGCTGTCCTGTGAAACAAAAATCTAACCATAGACGAGGCTATGCACTTAGCAAGTTTCTTATGCATGGAAACGATAAAGCAGGGTGTATTCCTGCCCAGTGAAACCAAACATGTCACATCTACACAGGAGCCAGTACCAGAACTGGCAGAAGTCTCATAGGGAAACTTGTTCCTGGAGGCATGGGAGGCAGGGGTGGTACACACCCTGCCTGCAGGAGAGCAGCTGATTTCCAGTGCAATTTCAGTGCAGACCTGGAAAGAACGGAGCATCGCTCTGAGCCATCACCTCTGCAAGTACCACTGGCACCAG
Source organism: Pterocles gutturalis (assembly GCF_000699245.1). NCBI lineage: Eukaryota > Metazoa > Chordata > Aves > Pterocliformes > Pteroclidae > Pterocles > Pterocles gutturalis. The sequence continues at coordinate 69,331 of NW_010115412.1, forward strand.
ACGAACTGAGAAGAGAAGTTCAATGGCATCCCTGACATTTTGATGTCTGCCTGCCTCTTGCTCCCAAAGGGAGGACACTGCTTCATTGTCAGTACCAACTCTGAAATCTCCCCTTTAATGCAGATGGTGATATGCAGTGGTTGACAATTAATGATTATTTTTGCATCAAAGAAATATGGGTTGTTTAAAGACTTTTTTTTTTTTTTTTTTTTTGTCCAGGGTCAGGATAGCTTTTATACTGTAGCATCCCAAAGAGGAACCTCTGGAGCTTTTGCTGTCAAAACTGTAACATGGTGGTACTCCAGGCCCTGCTCTCACTTTCAAGTAATGGGAGATATCCATATGATCAGTGAGCTCAAGCTCTGCAGCACGCAAGCTCCCCAGTTAGCACACTGAGCAAGGTTGGGTACACAGTAGGTACCAGCTCACATGTCAGATTTATCCTGGGAGCAACTAAATCAGGTCCTTCAGCTCTGAGATGTCAAAGCAAGGCACGCTCAAGGCAATGGGGATATACATCTTATCTCTGCTGCCAATGGGCTGAGGCTTTGTTGGGAACTTCAGTAGAGTTGACCTGCTTTGTTCAAGAACCGTGTCACTGTCTACCTTAGGGTAAAAATAGGTTCTATAAACTAAGACGACAACTGAATATAACAACACAGAAAAGAGCAAAATCTAGGAAACACTGTTACCCAAAGCAGAAATATGGTTACTCAAAAGCTGTCAAGGCTAGCTAAATGCAAAGACTCCTCTAGAAAATATAGAGTCCATTAGAGAAAATACGGACCCAACTGTATATTTAGCAGATTGAGAGTACCGATTTGCAATTCTTGATCAATTAATTTAAGGTATCCATTTGAGTGTGGAAGCTGACACTAGATGTGAGTAAATGAAGCCAGACATTAAGACTTAAAGTGCTCAAATTGAAAACATGCCTGGCTTCACTAAGAAGAAAGAAATTCAGGCAAACCTTCCTCATCCACGTTCCATTCCTAGGTAGATTTTAAAGAATGCAATTCACGCCCTAGCAATACTGAAGCAATTACAGAAATGGAAAATGACCAAGTCATTCTCAGGTATTCATAGAAAATTGGCATCTCCTGAATATTGAATTGTATTAGGTCCTGGCTTTCTATAAATACAGAAGATCAATAATTATCAGTGAAATGCTTTGCTAACATCTGAAAGTTGGCAGGACTGAAATAAGAAATGCCATTTACGTGCTACTGCTTGAAAGAGAGAAAGTCTTTCCAGTTCTCTTGGTGAATACACCACGTAGCCTCATGATGAGGAATAATTAGGGACTGCTCCATTTGCACACTCAGGAAAGGAGTGAATGAACAAACGCTGGCTACAGTTGACTTGTTCTTCTCCATGATGAACACTGAAATGTTCCCAGTCCTCCTATTTTGAGGCTTGCAGAGCTGCTTCACCATATACCTTCATGGGGTGATGGTGTGTTAGAACAGCTGCTCTTGGGAAGCACTTGGAGAGTCACTGAGTAACAGCAACATTTATTATCAGCCATCCAAAGATCTTAGGGCACTTTCCAAAGGAGATAACATCACCTTTTAACATTATAACATTATTGTATATGGTTGAGTATACGATGAGTATATGGACAAGGGAAGGACATTGCTCAAGCCTTTAGGAGCAGGGTAGGATGGGAATGAAGGTTGATGCCTCTCAACCCTGAGTATCAGACTCCTGCCTGTTTACTTACTTTGATTCTTTCCGGCACCTTCCCATCCTGGGAATACTGCAGAGGCAGCTGTGCAGTCCAATGACTGTGAGTTCCCTGTTCTCAAACTCCAGCATCTTTGGGTTTCCTTCACCGCAGCAGACTTGAAAGTTTGGGAGAATAAAGGCAGAAGGGAATAAATAAGCTAGAAAACATATCATCATCATTACAAACATAAAAAGCTACAAATCTGTCACACTGCAGAAACTCTCACTTCATTGTTACTGTGATTTATTGGGGAGCTAATTTTAAACAAGTTTTCTTTTCCAAAACCACAACACAAAAACAAACCGAACAAGCAAGCCAGAGGACAGAAGCTAGTTGCTACCGGACAATTTAAGCAATAATCTCATTTGCTTTGTAGTATAAAAAGCAATAAAGGGCTGTTTACTGAGTGAATAAACACTGAATGAATCACAAAAAGCTCTTTATTGCGATTATACTCCAAGGCAGAGGAGATTATTGTTATTACACAAGAAGGCACAATGTGAAAATTTAACTCAATGCGCCAGATTTTCAAACTGTTTCAGTGGCACAATTGTGTTCGGGGAGTACATTGTGTCTAATCTTAGCACACTGTTTTGACAATCCCGCATGCAAATCAGGTGGTGGGGTACAAATGCATTTAATTAACTATTTACAGCCAATTTATGCAAGCCTGGTGGCTGGACACGTGTTTCTCACAAGCAACGGCATGCTGAATCGAAAATCAGATGCCCTGTGTGATGCATTGAGCCCTGCAGGAGCCCCACAGACGTTCTGGAGCACGGAGCCTCCAAACCACACGTTCAGCCGCGAGGTGCATGATGTCTCCTCCTCACGGGGCAAACCTGCCCAGGTTCCATGCAAAGCTACTTTCAAGGAGGTGGAGAAGGGGAATATAAGCAATAAGAACAACATTGATGAGCAGAGTGTCTCTCTCTTTTTTTGCCTTCACATGTTTCTAACACATTTTTTCTTGTCAGGTAGTCTTGTCTCATCTTGCAGTCCTGATAACATGGTTGTGCTGAGAAAAGTAAAGTTGGAAGGTGTGTGTGCACAGGGCATGTGTTCTGACTGCAGCACTGCCCCGTGCACAGGGATGTTGGTTAGACTCTCAGTGTGTCCCCGTGTCTCCCTGTGCACTGGTGCTTCAAGTGTTACCAGTCACCTCCCAGCTGACCCAACAGACACCATCTCCCTCAAATAATTATCTGCCTCTGGCTGGTGGGGATTTGCTAATTCTCCACTGGAGGCCTTCGTGTCCTCACCCAACATGGGTTGAGTGCACTGAAGCAGTTGGTGACATGTAGTCTTCCCCTATTGCCTTGTCTTCCTGAAACCTGCCATCGTGGTAAAGGCAGAAACAGCAGGAGATGCTCCTGGTTATGGAAGATGCTCTCAATCAGAGAAGCTTTTCCTGCTGGGACTGCTACAGATTGAAAACCTGCATAGCTCAGGCACAGAGCTGGATTATTAACTCCTGATCAGCAGCTCGTTGTCGCTGAATGAGAAAAGTGGGTTAAGTCTTGAAGAGACAAGGGCTAAAAGCTTCATTCTCCATTTACACCGAGTTGGGAAGCTGCTGAGAACCATCTCCTGTGTGGCCTGACTGGCATCTGAACATGAGAAACAGTTACTTAATATATGAATTGGCCTTTCCTTTTCTTCTCTTGGCTTCTGCTTTTAAGGTGCTCTAGTCTGGTGTCTATGACTGTCTGTAAGCATTCGTGGGAATGGAAGAAAACCCAAGTGAGACAAGGGCCTTTCTATTATTCATTCATCTAAACAAAAAAAAAGAGAAAATGCATATAGCAGAAATACTATAGTTTGTTAGACGGGAGATGCAGTTAGAAAAGCAGGCTTGAACTCCCTTTAAAAATACATGTAAGAAGGTCATTATGGATTTTTTTGTTTGTTTTTCATTGCTTTTGGGTTTTGCTTTTTTTCCCCACCATTTGAAATGCTTCATCCACACAAGGAGGGAATACAAACAACATAATGTGATATTGGCAATCAGTCTCATCAGACAATAATAATCAAATCCAACTACCTGGATACAGCAAAAAATCCTCCTGATTTTTTCCAGAATTGTAGGTCTGCTCCATACATTTGGTTCGATTTCTGAACTACCCAGCAAGCAAGGAAGGAGCTAAACTCACAAGAGTATTTTGGAGCAAATAGTTCAAATTAGCTCTGGTGTCTGTTCAGTTTTTGGGGCAATTAAGTAGATCCTAGGGATTTGGGTTTTATTTATTTTTTAATGAAACTTAAACAGCCTCCTGACTACGCTCTTTGTGAGGCTCACATCAACTCAGTGCTAACAGCATGGGGCACAGACACTGCAGAAACAGCATAAGTGATGATGTTTGAAAATATGGCCTTTAGGATCTATTTTAAGGCAAACCTCCCACGTGGAAAAAAGGCATCAGTTTGAACCACTCAGGTAAAATAAGAGGAAGAGTATGGGAGCTTTTGTCATCAGCATTTCCTCACCTATTGCACTATCACCATAAGGAAAAAGCAAGACCCATAATTCCCAACAAGAGCAAATGATGGTTAAAGTAAAATAACAAAAGGAAAAGAAAATATAGAATATTATGGGAAGTGTACACGGAAAAGAAAAACCCCACAGACCTTAAAAAATATCAATCCCCTGAGCTCAAAGCAATGGATTTATTTTTTAAATTGTTAAATAAACACAAGACAGGAATGGAGGGGGCTGCTGTGGATGAGAATAGAAAGTATTTTGTTGCTGATAGTTCTGAATCTCCTTTGAAGGTTTATTTTGCAAAAGCCGAAGCTTTCAAGATTCTGAATTCAATTCCTTTGGGCTGCTGGCCTCTGTAAACACTTTCACGGACTACCAGTGGAGAGAGAGGAGCTCTGGCCCTAGAGAACAAAGCCTTCATGTTCAAGACACGATTTCTCAGAGTAAGATGTGGTTTTGGCTGTTCTGTTGAAACCACTTACACCTGGTTTACTTCAGCAGTGCTGGGCAGGATATGGTAAAAGACCTGGAGTGTTAGGACCAAACATACCAGATGTTCCTACACTTACGTTCCCTGTCGCAGTGAAAGTCCCAGCAATAGCTCTGTCCCACTTTTCATTCCTTTGACCACAATTCAACAATCTAAGCAAAACGTTATATTTTAAGTAGAACTTCTTTTTTTCTTCCAGCTCTGACTCTCATTACACTTTTGGCCAAGTCCAACTTAGCTTTAATTCTCCTTAACTGCAAGGTTCTTGTGTTAGCATTTGCTATGTTTGATAACTCGCTGGTCTCACAGGTATATTTTTGCAAACAAAAAGCATTCTCTTCTCAAAAAAGTGAGGGATTAGTGCTGGCTACCCTGTTTTACAGTGGTGAGATATAGGACCTTGGTTGTGTGTGCTCCCACCAGGACATACGGGCACGGAGAAAGGCAGTGGTAAGCAGGAGAGGAAGGCCTTGCATTAATGAACAAAACGTTGTCAGATCAAGTAGAAAAAAGCTCGCTTTCCCTGTGGATCCATCCACGGTTTCATGCTAGTGCCTCCTGGAACAAGACTCAAGGAATACAGGGAATGACTTATAAATCCTCAAGCTTTTCAGTAAGTCTCCATGAGTAGGTACAAAAGGGTCTGTTTTGAAGATGCAAGGAGTGGTAAGACCTCTAAAGCTGACGTTTTCTTCTAGATCAAAGAAAATGATAAGACAGGGAAAACAGATGTAAAAAAATTCCACACAAAAGATCAAACATGCGTTTCAGAGCTGGTGTAACAGCAACACCTTCAAACTGCCCCTTGCCACCTCTTCCCCAGACAAGCTGAGAATAGAAGCCACTTCACCCTTCAAGGGGATGTAACTCAAACTATTGCAGCTACACATGGCTAGTAACAACTCATTGAGGTCTGAATACAGCTGATAGGATTGAAGAAGTGACCTGGAGGACAATGGTGTTCCCCCTGCAAAAAGCCACCAGTGTGACTGCACCGGTACCAAGGTGCAGACCTCTCCGTGTAGCATCAGTCTACCAAGGAGCAATGACAACAGCTGACCACTGAAGCTGCCAAGGCTTATTCTGGTCTCTACGTACTTACTCAGTAGAAAGCCTGGGTCAATATGAGTAGATTGTCACTGTACCTGCAGACTTCAAGGTCTCTTTCGTGTCTTTTTCATTTTATTTTTTTTTCCCCATGGCACAAATCTCTAAATTCTGATTAATCTAAGTCAGCTACAACTTGTCGCGGTTATTTTTAAAGGGAAAAAGAAACAGAACCAAAATAGTGCCAGCATTTCCTGATTTTCGCTTTTTCTGACTTGTCTACCTAAAGCCATGAGCTCTTCAAGGCACACTGTGCCGCTCAGGTTAGGAGTGTGCAACACCTGGGACTTCCCTGTGGGTCTGTAGATGCTACACTAATAGAAGCAATACCTGACAGTGTTTAAATGCTGACATCTGGAGTTCACTTGTTGAGAATTTTATGAGGGGAAAAAAAAAAGAAGTTCACTTTATATGTAATTTTACATGTCACAGCTTTGTTTTTCATTCCCAAATATCATCCCTTTCCCTCAATTAGCCAGCCTTCTGTTGCATGAAATGACTGTCATCTTGCAAATGTTGTAATTGCCTTTTGCAAGATGGAAACCAGGTATAGCACGAAAAAAAAAACCAAAACAACCCACCAAACCCCAACCACCTAATGGGGCCAGTGCCACATATATATATATATATATCTTTCTTTAACTTCAGAGGTGGGACTGGAAAGGCTTGGAAAGAACAGGCTGTGTTCCATAGCAAAATGTTATTGTAGGAAAATATTTAGGTCCTGCTTTGTGATTTTATTTAAAACCTTACATCTATATATCTTTATCACAAGTGATTTCAAAGGCCTCCACAGCACAAGCAGAAACTCTCCTGCTCAGTCCTGAACTGCAGCCAGCCCTGGGGTGAAGCAGCACGGCTATTTAAAAGTGATTTACAACACGAGGTTAAGAGGAGCATTCGATGCAAATGAACTCACTCGATGATTTCTGATGGCCAACATGCCATTAGCTTTCCTCATACCAAGCCAACATTTCAGGCTTTTGTGAAAATCACCCTGATTTTTTAAAATAAAAGCAAATTTTAAAAGCTCAAAGGGCTTATCTAGGTGGAGGGAGGAATTGAATTTTGTTCATGAGGCGCTCTCCAGATGAAATTTCACTTACAAAAGAAAGAAGGTTTTAAAAAAAATAAAAAAAATAACCTGTCTGGGTGGAACTAGGCAGAAGTGCCTAGAAAGGGGACTTTCCCTGCTACCCTGCACTAACTTGTCCCATTAATCCTTTTAATTTCATGTATTCATTTTTACACAGCTTAGCTTGTTCAGTGCATGCCAGTACAAATCATGTTTTGCTCCCTCTTCTCTCATCATCCTCCTTTCTCTGACAGGACCTCGCTGCTGCTGCAGTAACTTATGTGGTCTGTCAGCTGGGCCACTGGGATGCAAATCTCTTTTTTGTCCCCTTGGGGTGCCGTCGATACTTTATTAAGAGGAGTTTGCATCTCTCTTTATCCGGGGAAGTGATGGACTAACTGCATTTTCCTTCCTCTCTAGTGGTCTCAGAGGGCAATAAATAAATAGATAATCTCTAAAAATGTCTAGTAAATAATGGCTGAAGGAGAATCGACTCATAATTCATCTAGGTTTTTCTTAAAACTGAAATTTGTTTTTAAAAAATGTATGTTTCAAGTATCATTTCCCCTCTCTGTTTCCTGAAGCCATGTCATAAAACAAGTTGGTGATACATAACTGAGACTCATTTGCACTGAATATCCAAAACTCTGTCTAAAAAGCTAGCACATCCGCCCATCAGATTTGGCAAATAGGGGTTCTATGCCACATTCGAGTCAGGACCTGAGCTGGATATGATAAGTTTTTCCTACTGTGGGGATGCTTGGAGCAGACATTTAATTTGGGGGCCAAGTTCTAACAAACAAACATCTGAAGATTCACCCAAGCTTCAAAGCTAATTGTTTAAGCTTACCCAAACCCATGCTGACTCCCCTTGTTGTCGATGTTTATTTTGTGCTTAACCTGAAGTATATGGCAGTGGAGCCCTGAGAGAAGCTTCTCAGTCTACCTAAAGCTACACTCATACTTTACCACTTTTCTGAAAACTCTGACATTCCGACTACTACTTCTGACAGCAATTTTGGCATGTCAGGAGATGAGAAAGCAGTTCAACCTCTCAGGGTTATATAAAAAAAAAATATTTTTGTTCCTCGGAGCATAACGGATCTGTGAGAACTGAATGATCCAGAACTGGTGTGTTTGAACATATGGCTCATGCAGTTTTCAACAGAAACCCCTACACCAACTTTTGGAAATCACATTACCCAGGATTTTCAAATGTTTGTAAGACCAGTCTCTTTTGGAGTCACTCCTGCACATCTAAGACGGAGCACGAAAGTAATACGAGAGCGCAAACAGGCCCTCCTTTAGGATTTTTCACTTAATGTTATGAAAATAAAATTACTTCCCCTTAAAACTTATTTTTCCTGACTAAGGCAAGGTTGTCTCAGCTTTTGCTCTGCTGGTAATCCCTGTGACTAGACACAGGCTGCTCCTGTCTCTAAATCCTTGGTAAAGAGCTGGCAGAGGAGTGGTCCCAGCTGACCCCAGCAGATTGGGAAGCAGCACTGGTCACAGCCTTTGTCAGCAGGTCACACACTGGTTTTCTCCAAAGCCCTCTTAATTTTCCATGATATAGGTCAGATGCTGCTCTCTGAAGGAGCATCTACTCCATATTCCATGCACTGTACACGGCACACCTTTCAAACCCTTCATCCTCATAGATTTTTCAAAAGGCTCATCATGACAGCATCTAAGCACTCCTCCAATACCCACAGATGTTTCTTCAGAGATGTCTGGTGAAGATGGGAAAAGATGAGGCCCTGAAGCACAAAGTCACCGTGAGTTTGGTGTGCCCAAGATAGCTGAGATGGATTTTTTTCCGAGTTGAAGTTATATAGTAGTTCTTAGGGTCAAGGCCCTACTCCAACACCTCCAGGCAGGTGAGGGCCCAGCATCCCTGCAACACAGACCATAGCAAACCAATTACACCTGCAGAAAACCAGGAGCCCGCAGTGCCTGACGCTCCAGGAAAGCTGTGATCAACCTGCCTCCAGGGCTCCATGGCAGAGGCAGGTCCAAGAGCAAATCCCACCACCTCTCCAGGAGGTCCACTTCCCACCTCCTGCAGTTCACAGCTTCCTTCACCCAGTGCTTTGTAACCTTCACAAAGCAGAGGAGCCTGGGGTCCCCTGGCTTTGTCCTCCTTGCTGTTCTTGGCGATGCTTTTATCTGCAACCCTCAAGAAGCTGCTATCTCTATAAAGAGAGTCACTGCCCTCCCAAATACAGCTCACCCTGTTTGTCAGTCTCACCTTGCTTCACTCCCCCTCCATCCTTCAAAACAGAAAGACTCATGAATAAGAAAGGTTTGTTTAGCAAGTTAAACTCAAAGAAGGCTTTAAACAGAAGGTTATGAATAAACAGGAGACAAAGCACAGGCATTCACTTGGCTCACTCTCTAATTGCTTTGTCTTTGTCCAGAACCCAGCAGACCTTGCCCTGCACATCACAGTGCACACAGCAAAATTTGGGAGATAAATGCAAATATCCAGCTTGAAACCTGGTGTTTCATGATTCTGTGCCGCATGCCCATGGGGCTGAAGGCTGTCCCATTTCCTCACATTGTACTGTAAGTAAATGTTTCCTTCCCACCTGCAATCTTCTGACTGTAGAGCTTACTGTCAGCACCCAACCTCACAGACACCCCAAGCTACACACAAGGTATTTCACAGCCCAATTAGACCCAGTTAATTCCCTATGGAATTTCATCAGTACAGGGACCACAGGCTTGTGCTCCATACTATTCAAGGCTTCAGCGCTGTGTCCCATCAGGGACCCATGTCCCAGCTTTTCCTGCTGCTAAGAGGGAGACCTGCCAACGGGTCAGCATCTCTACCACACCCCCAGGCCACACAAGCTGGCTCTCCAGTGCCTTCCCCATGGGCTGGTTTCTGGCACTTCACAGGCCCATAAACTTTGCTCCTTTTCTAGTTGGAGCCTGGAGCACGAATATTTGCTGTGCATTCTTTCCACTTCCTCCAGAACCTCTTTTTGAGATAGCAACTTCACCTCCCCTACACCATCTCTTTTATTTGTACATGAGTACACATCAGACACAACAACTTAAGACTCTTCATTAGCCTCTTCCCAATTACCCTTGCCACAGCATCCATGCACCAATAAAGTAGGAGCAATGTTGGATGCAAATACACCACACAGGGTTCAACTTCTGTCCTTGTAATTTTTATCTCGGGTTATCCAGGATGTATTTCCTTTGAAGAGAAAAATTATCTTCTCTCAGTATCACTTCTGATACTCTTACTCTAAACAGAGGAATCTCAATTTTCTTTTAAGTAACAGTAGTTTCCTTATTCACCTTCCCATCTTCATAATAAGATGCAGACCTGCAGTTCTAGACAGGTTTAATGCAACTTCCCTAGGATCCCAAAAAATCACACTGCTTTTGAAAAAATCAGGAGAACTTGAGACATTAAAGAACAGGTTTGACCACCGTTAGGTGATTGAGCCAGTTCTGCCTTGAGTCAGGGAGAACTAGATGACATCTTAAGGTCTCTTCCTCTCTTCCACCCCATCCTTTTATAAGTCTATTATTTTATACAACTAAAGGTGATCAAAAAGCATATTTCTCCGTTGGCATTTCCCAGATTTTAAGCATTTTCAATCTTAAGAATGTTCTTTTAAAGGGGGGATTTTTGCACATATGGGCATGCTTAATGCAATAAAATAAAGAGAATAAAGTTGTTAGAATAATGTCCTAAAATAATTCCTCCTGTGATAGAAGCATTTGTCCCAGATGCTGTCAGCTACTCCTTGGAACAAAGGGAGAATCACTAAGGCCCTTGAAGCTGAGCAACCCTGCGGGCCAGCAACCTTCCCCCGTTATCTATACCCTGCACCTCGGCAGCGAAGCAGTTAACAAAACATTTTCATTCATGTGAAAATACAAAGCAGCTGCTTAGTTCTCCACTTGGCAGAAGAAGGCAGCCCCCTCTGCTCTCCTTGTCTTCTGCTGCTCTTGGATCATTGCAGAGTTAACCAGCTGTTGCATTCCACATGCCAGTTACACCCGTTCGGAAAAGCAAGAGCAGGGAGAGTTTTATGGCTGTACAAAAGGAATGAGAATAATACACTGGTGAACCAGAAAGGACAATATTTATACAATAAACATTTTCAGGAACATAACGATTCCTTTGTCATCAGAATTTTGGGGTGGTTAATTGTGCACACAAAAGTGCATCTAATCCACATCTCACTAGCAGTTAATACATTCCCAGAGTGTCTATGCGTTGCAGATCTGGGCATCCACACAGCCCTCCCACAAAACAGGGTGGTCAAATGCACAAACACCTCTGAAAATACAGTTGTGTGTATGAAATGCCTCATTTTTTATGTCTGTGAAAATGCAACTCAGATTATTTTGTTTCCAAGTTTAAAAATTTATTACAAAAAGTTCATACTAGCTCTGTGCAAGCTAAGAGGGTATTCAGGTAGGAATTACAATTTGGTCTTAAGGTATGGTGGACACAGACACAAATATCAGCTACAAAGGGAGATTTAGAGTCAGAACCTGTCTGTTGCTTCAGATGTTCATTGCAGGCTAAACTCAGGTTTACTGAGTTCTGTTTCTGACTAAAATCTAGAGCAAAAATCTACGTGAGTCAAAACAAGTCTGGTGTGAAATCTCTCCTACAAGCTGAGGTGTGGGTAATTGGTGTGCTTATCGGTGTCTTCTCAGAAGGTCTGTCCTTTGCTTCCTAAACATCGTATGGAAACTCCCACACTAGTGAACTGATGACCTGGCGACAGATCACAGAGAGTACCTGAAAATGAAACAGAGAAAGAAGAGGGAATTCCTAAAAATGAAACCATTTTTACCTGGGAAAGTTAACAAAGAGAAGCCAAAGGGTTTGCAGAGTTCATACGTGATTTTAGCTCAGAAGCGATGCTCCTCATACACAGAAGTCCACACTGAAATTTAGCCTGCATAAACTGACACCTCACATTTCATTATTTTAAATGAGTTCTTAATAAATGGAGTTTAGGGGGGAAAAAAAGCACTAAATCCCATTGGAAATACAGCACCGACACAAACTCAGATCAATAAAAGAACGACCCTTCTTGCTGTTTCTTTCTTCTCTCTGCCCTGGTACACTCATCCTTCTAGTCCCTGGTGGCTGCCTTCTCTGCTACAGTGTCCCTAAACCCCGACACTGATTTTCCATCCCCCTTGACACCACATGCCCAGGCCCTAGCAGCAGTCACTCAAGGATCTCCTCACCCTCTTCCAATTTCTGGACTTCCTCTGAAACTAGGTTTCTAAGAGTAGATTTCTTGTGTTTCATTTCTTGGGTCTGCAGCTCCTAGCAACGTTTGCCAGTAGCACAATTCCTCAGTGGCCACCACATGGATTTCCAAGTTGGTTTTTTTTTTTTTTTTTTAAATGCAAACTAAAAACCTTTAAAACAGGGGAAACTCAGCCAAATGTAAAACCAACATTAAATGGCATTCAAGCAAATGGTACTTGAAGGAGGAGGGAAAAGATTTTCCTACATTTAAGCCTTCTTGAAATTTCTGAACCAATTCTCTCAACAGCTTATTTGTTTCAAAAGGGATTATCTCAAGTATTTTCCTTTTGCAATAATAGCTGTAAATGATACATACCACAACAATATCAGGCCAACAGAGATATTGAAAAATTCAGAATATTGCTGTTTCAGAATTTATTTCATATCTTAAAAAACGACAATTCAAATTTCAAATCATAAAGTCACCTTCAAATGAGAAACACAGCTTGCCTTATGAAAATGCTGAGAAGTCCCACTTCAGTAATTTCTTCCAGAAATCCTTCAAATCTGAGTATTCATCAAGGCCAGCCTTTCCCAGAGAATTAGGTAGATTTCACTGAAACAGCAATCATGTAACAAAATAAAGCCCTTGAGCAGCAGAAAAATTCTTTATAAAAAAAGCCTTTTTTCCATATATAGATCAAGAGGTGAGATCAGCAAACATAATGAAGGATATTGCATAGTTGTGTACCCTGCTTAGTTTGTTATATCCTATAACACACGGAGGTTGGAAACTTGATTTGCTTTCCGAACAGCTGTCCTAGCACGTTCCTTCCCCACCCAGTCCAGGACATGTCATGACCTAGAAAGTAATTTTTCTATAGGATATCTGCAGTGGTGCCATTCCTGGCAGCAGGATGGACTGGCATGCTGGAGTTACTCCTGGCAGTGCCACAGCTGGGCAGGATTAGGTAATTGCGACGAGTGCTGGGTACCGAAGTGATGCTCTCCTGCAAGCTGTTATTTGTGGGATGCAGGCTAAGGGCTTATTGGGTCAGGCATCCCGCCTTCAACGGAGCAGTTTTATCTTCAAGATGGAGTGAATTGTTATTGTTAGTTAGTGGTGTATGAGATTTGTGTTAACATCATTACTAACTGAGTTAGTAATGCAACGACAGTGCCAGGCTGTTAATTAATTGCTTGCAGGATGGTTTTGGTCTCCAGGTCTCCCCCAAACAACAACCCTGCACTCTGCTAGAGGTGTGGTTGCTTCAGCTGGGGCCCCTCTGAAGGTTAGCCCTGCCTGCACAGGTTATCAATATCACCTTGGAAAGAAATGTTCTCTTTTTTGAGAGCCACACAAGTCCTTAAACTTGCTTATGCTTCCTGAGAAACAGGAAATAATCAAGAATCCCTGCTCAGACAGGGAGGATCTCTTGGAAACCCCAGCTTTACAGTTTGCCCATGTACTGGGTGAGCGCAGAATCCATCACCACAGTCCTGGGCTTTTTATATAACCTGCACTTTCACTGGAGCTGGGACTAGAACACAGCTCTCCTTTACCCAGGGCTAGTGGTTATTGAAGAGTCTGTCTCTCCTTGACACAAGAAACCTTCCCCTTTACTCCAAAAAGATTGTTTCAAAGAATTGGCATTTTCCAACCAAAAGACTTTTAATGACAAAATTCCTGAACAGCTCTAATTATACCCTACGGCTCAGTCTGAGGGAGAATATTGTTACCCTCTGTAAAATAACGGTCCAGCACTGCATTATGTGTCCCTGACACTCAGGAACTTGGATGGGGAGCATTGGTGAGAAGCACAGAAATTTGGGGCGCTGTTAGGTGACTGCGTGCTGCTTCTTTGCCCACCCTGGATAAATAAAACCCTTTGTGACTGCTGGGGGATCCAAGCTGGGTGGAAAAACACTATAAAAGCAACCAGTTTCCTTGTGCAGCGCACAGTAGGAAAACAGATGGACAAAGGATGTCCAGCCCCAGGTGAAGGCAGGCGAATGTCAGCCCCGTGCCGCACACGGCAGCACCCGAGGCACCAACTGCCCCGCTCCCAGCGCTGCCCGAACACCCGCAGCCATGCGAGAGGTCCTGCGTGGGCTGGGATTCTTTGGTGCATCATCCAGCTCTCCCACCAATTTTTAAAGCATGTTAGCAGAGCTTTAGAGTTAACTTTCTAATGAGGATAATTATTATTATTACCTACACACACATCTATATAAAAGCCCCAGATCCCTGTGAGGTTTCTTCAGATTGTCCCAGAAAGAAAACATTTTCATTGTGTGGGCTGTGATTGGGAACACATGTACGTGCCGCACCCCACTTTGCTCTGCTCACTCTGGTGCTAATTACAAGGGGAGCAGAGCCCAGTTTCTTTAATTCCTTGGTTTTGGAGACTCAGCAATCGAATTACCTGAAGAGGCTGGAGCTTCTCTGGGGTACAATCAGTCATGCGGCGTTGGGGTTAGGCCAGGGTGGGGAGACACGGATAATATATACATGCTGGCAGCATTATGTAGCCATGCAACTGGGGAAAAAGGAATTTCTCTTAATTAATGGCGTGATGCATGACACATTAGCAACACAAACTCTTTAATAAACCCTGATGCCTTCTTTTACAATTCACACAAGATGAAAGCACGCCAGGTTACCTGTAGGAGCCGGGTGTTCAGAAGTGCTGGCAGAGCAGCTCGTGGTGAGAGAGCTTTAATAGCTGCACATGGTGCTTCTGCTGCTGGAGTCGATTTGGACAAAGCTGCCTTGAAGCAAAGGAAGCAAGTTTCATTTTCAACCTCACCCAAGGCTGCTACCCAGAGATGAAGATATTGGTGAAGATGACTGAAATCTTAATTTAATTAACTGTAACTCCCAGTAGGACATGCTTGGGAGGTTTTGATTCAGAGGATAATTATCTGAACCAATTGAGCTAAAGTATGGGCTTTCCAAGTTCCAGTTCAAGTTTTCCTTTGGTGCAGGATTGAGCCACAGACTAGATGCGAAGCTCAGAGTCACTCAAATTTGGCTCATGTCAAAAACCCATGTTTACAGTTACTATGAATTTGGCCTTCTCCCGCACTAAAGGTATTTATTTAAACCTCTCATTTTGGTCATGTCTTTGCCATCTTACATTTCTTAGTCTGTTAGGTCAAAAAAGGAGTAAATAGGTCAAATATTTCATAAAAAGTGGAAATGTGGCTAGGACTTGGACTCCAGAGCTCTAAATTAAGCATATTAGCAAAGACTGTTATGAATGACTATTTATTCTTAGGCCCTTTGATGGTCTTTGCCTCCTTGAAGACCAGTTTCTGGTTTAGACCAAGAAAGGAAAGGAAAAGGAAATGTCCCAGCTCTTGGCAGCTGTGGAAATACCTCAGCTGAGATCCTGGAAGCACTAAAACATCAGAAAGAGAGAGATGGGGACAATGAAGACAAAATAGAAAAAAAAAAAAAGAAATAAAATCTTAATCAGGGCCCACCAAATTCATCAGAAAAATACACAGGATTCCCATGAGCTTCAGGACAAGCCCACAACCCAGAGCAGGGACACAGATCCCAGCCTGCAGATGTGACAGTAAATTTCAAACTCACCTAACCACAAACATAGTAACAAACACATTTTAGGACTCTTCTGTAATAAATTTATGGCACTTTGTGTCCTTATGCTTCAAAAAGGAAGACAGATCCCTTTGCTCTGAGTCCGAGACCAGGGTGTAGCACACCATTGCTCTGTCCAGCTCGGAATCCTTGAGATCTCTGGAGGGCGACCTGTAAGGAAGGACTGCAGAGACCAACACGGGACTTCTCCCCTGTATTATACACCACAACCACATCGCCTTTCTTCCATGGCTCTCGATAAAGGTGAGAAAGAACAGAACTCTTCAGCGAGTAAAAAAAATTGCATTCTCCAAAAGACAAAGGAGAGAAGAGTATTGCTCCAAACATGCTTCTTCGTTCTGGTATAAAACTTTTCACTTTTTTTTTTTTTTTTTTTTTTTTTAGAACAATTTAGTATGGCCAATAAAAGCCCAGCTAATTTTTAAATCAGCATGTAGCCAACTCAGCCACCCAGTAGCTCTGTCCTTGGGCAATATTATTGAAGCACACACAATCTATACTAAAGCGATCAGCTTCCCTCAGGCCTGCCAAGGGGATGCGTTAGGCGAGCCCAAAATATGACAGAAGGAAATTTATGTGCAACTTTTACACATAATATCTCATTATGACTCTCCCCAATCTTTCAATTTTAAAAATAAACGGCCTTTGTAATGATTTTACCAGGAGCATGTTGGAAGGGAGATTGAAAAAGAAAAAGGAAAGTGGCTTTGGCTACAGTTATTTCTTTTGCTCTTCTCCTCCTCTCGGCTTTTTCTTTAATTTTCCTGAAGATGTTTCCACTCAATTTAGGAAGAAATGGAATTTCCCCCTCACTGCCACCACTCTTTCTCTGTTTTGCGCATGTTTTCAAAGAATGGAATGGCTGACATAATGAAGCCTCTGTCAATACCAAAATCATTTTGACCAGTTGGTAAATAATGAAAGTTTCCACTTAACGTGCAAGCCAGCTTACCCAGGGGACGAGTGCTTGGTCTCCTTCCAGGCCAGCAAACTGTCATCCCTTGCACTCCACACACACACACACACATCTGAGAGCACTGCCTTGCAGCAAGGAGAAATGAGAGAGTTCAGCTGGGACCAGCAGTAGTGGTTGCTTTGTCAAGAAGCACACACACTTTGGGCACTAGAGATCTGACTGCACAACCATGCCCGTTGGGGCTTGCAGGATCAGGCCCAAAAAGGATTGGAAAAAGATGGAATAAATAAATATACACAAATAAGAAGGGGGGAAAAAACCCCAGCGATGACTGATCTGCAAATGCTGAACTCCGGTATTCAGTTTGAAAGGGAAATGTGCTACATTTGCCCTTCTTCACTGCCATGCCAATCGTTGCAGGATTTTCTAACGTTTCATTGTGGGTACCAGCAGGACTGACTTAATGG
>NW_010115412.1:86500-94834 GCF_000699245.1 Pterocles gutturalis
CTACTCCACAGACCACAGTTGGAGAACCCATGGGAGGCACATATACCTGAAGTGAGAATCAGTTATAAGCATTTTCGGGAACAACCTCCTCTTCGGGGGGCAAGGAAAACAAACAAAGCTAAACTCTCCCAGCTTCTGCTGGTAGCAGAGTGGGTTGTTCTCAGAGCGGAAAGCAGAACTGCTGCCAATGTACACTGACTGGTGGAAAGAGCTTTCCCACTGCGGGCTGATGGGCAAACGACCATTATCAGGCAGAGAGAACTGGAGCAAATGTGAAAATATCCCAATCTGTACAAAAAAAAGCTTTTGCTGTTACACAGCGCTGCACCTCCTGGTTGTACTACACCATAATTCCTTTGCATCCCAAGTTCCCAAACGTCTTCGCAGGACATAAGAGGTTTTATGCCTGTTCCCCTCTAGTGTTTTCCCTCCTCTGAAGTCCACACACTGCGACAGCGCGATGCTTCTAACCGCATTCACTTCATTCATTTATACCTTGCTGCTTACTTTTCCATATGACTATACACTGCTTGGTTTTCACTTTTGATGTGCTTGTGAAACCAGCAGTAAAGTTATTAGCACCAAAAATCTGTAAATACCTTTTGGAGGACTCATTATGCTCCTCATCAATCCCCACACCTCTCCAGAGGGTCCAGCATTGACAGCCCATCAATACCAGCCTTCATGGAGCCAGGGGGGTGATCTCTTCCCTCGGGTGGCTTCCAGCTCTGTCTTTTCTCTGAGGGCTGAGCGATGAATTATTTGTGTAATTCTGGGGAAACCACAAGAAATCTTGAAGCTGGATACTGAAGTAAATAGTAAGAATGTATATATATTTAGTAAATGGCCATGACAAAAATAACATCAGAAAACATAGAGAATGGAAGAAAAAATATACATCTTGGCAAGAAGATTGTATATTTTTATTGTATCTATAATGTATTAACTCTACCTCTGAAGAGACCATTTGGTTTAGGCAGGACAATTTCACTGCATTTATTTTCTTCAAGAGAAAAAAGAAAGACCAAGGTGAAAAGGCTGATCCTCAGTAGCTTATTCCACACTACCTAGAACAAAATAACTGGAGGTGAGAACCGAACCAGGATCTCCCCAGCATGATTTTACAGACTGAGGCAGTTCTGTTGCCCATCCCACCAAAAAGCCTGGAATAAATGGTACTTAATAGAAGGAGTCTTCTGACAGAAGGATGAAATCTGAACATACTGAATTTGGAAATATCTAAAGGAGATTTACCAGTTAATGTTGGCCAACAGGGATTGCTTGTTGTAGTAGCTTCGCTATAATCCTTGTTTTGGGAGGGAATGGCTGCACCAGAGTTGCTGTCATTAATACTAGTGATATAAAATATCATCAGATAAATAGAACTTTACAAACGAGTGGCAGAAAATCATCAGCATGAGGGTTGCTGTGGGTTCAGTGGCATAATGCAGCCAGTGAATTCTCTGAGCCTCAGTTTTCCCCACTGTAAAACAGGTACAACCCATTAGGTTAATGAGAATAAATTTATTCTTAGACACTACTTTGAATTTGGCATCTACCACATGTATGTGAAGAACTTCAGACGGAGCTCTGTTTGAATACCCCAGACACAGGCAGTGCATGAAACACTTGGCAGTAGAACACCTGAACATTTAGCACCCAGGGTGGAATTTTGCAGTTCCACTGATTGCAGTAAATACATGTTTGTGTTATACTGTAATTGCTCAGCTTTTAAATCGAACAGCACAACAATTAGTGCATGGCTCTTCTTCATACACCTTAACATCCCTCACTTCACTGAATGCTTTATGAGAAATTTTACCCCTTGCTTTGAGTGGATTTAAAGCAAATCTGCCCCAAATCTTTCCAAGCCTGCCACAGCTCCAACTATTACATGGCAATGCTACTGTTCTCACTGGGCAGTCTGAGGCTAGAAAACCCTCCTGAAGTGAAGGCAAAGTGAACTTTGGTCCATCACTGATTTTTTTTTTTGGAAATACAAAACCCTGGATACATCCCAAACCAATTTTTTCCAACTGTAGAATGAAGAGTCTTTTCTACTGAGTTGTTATAATGGGATCCGCTACTACAGAAGTTGGGAGCATCTTTGAAGTATTTTCTAGATGGGACATGAACACATAGTTATTTCCAAACACAGTTATTTCCAAAAGAAAAGATTGACTATAAAGCTCGGAATTTAAGAACACTGAAAAGAGCAAGAGGCGAGGAGAGGCGAGGCAAGGAGAGGTGGGGCTATCACAGATCTTTCTTATCTGCTGTTTTGGAAACTTTCGGTCACAGGTCACTGTCACACTTGCTCCCAGCAGGCTGACCACAGAGGAGAGGACCTGGTCTGGTCACTTGGTCACACCACAGAGTTAACCTAAGGCAGCCAGAAAGTTCAGCCGACTGCTTGTGGTTTCAAATCCCAGAACCCGTAAAGCACAAATACAGGTTCTGAATGCAAGGCTGCGACCTCTCCACTCACCAATAAAACATGCCCAAAGTCATAATAAACAAAACATTACAATTCAGGGTGGCGAGGCATAAACCAGTCATATGTATTTTCTTTCTGGCCACTTAAGCAAATCTCAGCCTTTACCAAAAACTACCTCGGTGAACTAAGTTAGCAAAACAATCCTGATTACAACATAGGTTAAAAAAAAAAAAAGTCAAACAAACTTAACCTAGGGTTTCTCATGGGATGTTTTATGCTCTTGTTGTTGCAGAGCAGAATGCGGGCCAGGATAAACATGGAAGGGACAGAAGTGTGATAATATAATGATACCTTTTATTAGCTCAAAGAAGGAAAAAGAATAACAGAGCTTTGGATACATCAAAAGTCTTTTTTCTTCACTTTGAGGATGCAGAAAGGAAAAACCACAGCTTGTATATTCCTGACAATACTCATCTTGTCAAGAGCATGAACTCATGTTGTGGGCTTTTCATTTCTCTGGATAGCCAGTAAAGGAGGGGGAAAGGGAGAAAAAGAGTTGCTTTGTGGGAATTGAAGGAACTGACATCTGGTTATACAACGATACAAATTTCCAGGTCATACTTAACAGCACGAATAATAAACTAAAAAGAGTAGCTGGCTACTTTCAGCGTGACACCGCAGTAACCTTGTTAAGCTGTTTTCCATGGCTACCTACGGAGCTGCAGCAGAGGGCAGCCAGGGAAGGAGAAGAGGCAGATTTGTAGGAAATACTTACTTTTGCAGGAGATAAAGACAATAAGATCAGAGCCAAAGATGGGTACTCTTGTATATCTGTTTTTTTTCACAGATGGGACAAGACTCGGAGCTGCTGGAGGGGAAAAAAAAAGAAAAAAAAAAAAAAAAGAAACAGAAACCCCAAGCAAAACAAACAGTGCAGATGAGGAGATAAACCTGGATAAAACTGATGTGCTGGCAGTCCAGTATCTGCTGGCTGTAATCAGATGCAGCAGAGTTGGTGCAGTGGATTAATGATTTCTTTTCCATCCTCTCACATCTTTTTCAGCCCATGCCATCATTTCTTATAGCATCCTACTTTGTTACTCAGACTGACAGAAGGGGAATAAACTTTACCCTGCAGGTGTTTTCAGGATAAATCATCTTTCCCCCAGGAACTGGATCCTAGATTTGGTGACTAATAATTTTTTTTTTTTCCCAACAGTTCATGACACTGTAGTAGCTTTTTCCCTGTATGCTTCAGATATGCATACCTATGTCCTAAACAGCACTGGTCTTCTGTGCATATATGTTTGTAAATGTAAGAAGTATTTTAGAGTGTTAGGCTAGGAAGTATATTAAAAGTCCTATCACTTCCATTGATTTTAAAGCATTAAATTTTGACATCTTCAGTGCAGACAGACCAAGAAGCTTAAAATGTATTTATCGCACAAGAAGCAGATTAAGTACATTTTACCCTTTCAAAGTAGATCTCCAACTTCCTCAAGCAATAATGGCATATTTTTCAACTGAGTGAAATAAAAAAGGGATTAAAAGGATTCAGGGAGAATGGAAAGACGGAGCCATCTCTAAAGGAGATCTCAGAAAAGCAAAGGGAGATGGAAAGAGGGGCCTTTCCCAACATCTTCCTTTCTTGGTAATACTGTCTTACCTTCGTTTAGTGCAAACCTGATGCCCAATCACTTGTTTCCCTCAATGCTAGGTGTAAGTATATATGTATGCATATACACACATATCTATATATGTATTAGATATATACTATATACATAATATTATTAACATTATGATACATACATTGTACTGCAGCAGAGACACAACAAGGGAAAGCACGAGGAGGCTAATGCAGGCACGTGTTTGGGGCGCAGCCAGCAAAAGGCTGAAGGAACAAGACAGAACTCATCAGCTAATCAGCTCTAGCAAAAACCAGGGATGGGGATGGCAAATGTTTGAGAGTGGGACAGGGACAGCGAGGGAGGAACACCAGCAAAACACAGTGATTGCAACGGCTAACGGAGAAGCCACAAGCCTTGCAGACACAGTTCAGATGCAGCACTGACTTTTGACCCCACGTGTCTGTTAAGCAGCATTTGATGGAATAAGATAATGCATTTTGAGGTTTGTTTTTTTTCTGCCTGAAACAGCATTACTCTGAAAGACAGAGGCACAGTGGAAGAAGGAGGACAGAAATACATATTTATATTAGGAGCAGTTTCTGCACTTTCTACAAAGCAAGGCACTTCTGGGCAAAGTGAAGGGCCGGGAATATCCCCACTGGGCAGCCACAGGAGCACACGGGTGCTTTGTACCACTGCGCTGCAATCCAGCAGCCAACCGGCTTGGGCTCACCCACCTCATCGAGCTCCAGTGCTTCAGGAAAAAACCTTGATGAAGTTTAAAAATGGCTGGAGAGAACGTGTCAAATCTCCACAGCATTGCCTGGAAGCCCAGACCATAGCACAGGAGGAGTTTACCCTATTTCAAAAGACCACAGGCGGGATAATTTTGCTGATGCTAGGCGTGCCCTGGCTGACCCAGAGAGATACTCAGACACTACCAGAGTGAGTGTACACAGATTGAGAGATAGAGTATGCCTTCCACCTGAAAGCACTGGGGACAGAAAAAAAAACCAGGCACCGGGTGAACCACACCCAAGTGCCCCACCAGCTCTGTGATAACTAGGAGAGGGGACCAAATGGCAGGAAAGCATACCTTACACCCTTTGCTTTCTTCAAAATTGCTTTTCTGCACTTCTTCTGGTCTCCTTCCAACCATCAGGCAAACTATAGTTTGCTGTAGTAGTACGTTAAAAAAAAAATAAAAAAAAAAATTAGGTCTCTTTAGGGTTATTTTTATGGATTTTACAGCTTTTATTTAAGAATAACTCTGCCATTAAGGCTAACATGAAAAAAGATGGTCTCTTCTGTGGAAGGTTCAGCACTGGCACATGGACACATGCAGAATGCCAGATTGCAAAGTGCCTTGTTTGATATCCAGGTAACATAGGAGCAATTTCATGGGACATAGTCCACAGACTTTTTTTTTTTTTCTTATATTCTTTCTACAGAAAACTTTGGAGGATGAATGTGGAGGATGAATGTTTCCAAAGGCAAGGATGTTGCTTGGCCTATTCTGTCAACATCAGCTTTACCTAAGTGCATTGGGCCTTTACCCAGGACTAAGTTTAGATGCTGTTACTCTTCACAATAAACATAATAACAAATAAGGGGAACCCATTTTGTTGCCAGATTTTCTGGGGGGAGTGGTGGGTTTGTTTCCTATCACAAAAGAGACCAAATGGGTGAACCTAGTTTGCCTGTCAACACGTCTCTGTGTTTACTGAAGGCATCCCCCACTTAGATGACAGTTGAAATTGGCCTTGATACAGGAAATGCAAAAGAAAGGAAAATACATGAGTGATCTATAGCACTATTTATTGTAGCAGCTTTGGGTCATCCCACAGGTCACATATTTGCTTTATTGGATTAGCAGCGAACACATGTGTGCATCACACACACACACGGAGCAACTTCTTGTCTCTTTTGGTCTGGCTTATGGCAAGGTGGCAAGAATAAGCCATTTCTCCTTTATCATAGTGGAGTGTGCCCCAGTACCTGGCAGCCTTACCCCAGACTCCTGCCCAGCCCTCCTGGAGGGCTCTGCCCTTCAGCCATGTCTAGTCATCCCCTTCGTGTCCCACAATGGTCCCATTAACCTGAACCACTGCTTCAACCTCCCTCCAAGCCTTTCACTTTTCCTCCAGCAACGTGGAGGGACAGCTCACTACCAGTCGCAACTCCGGTTTTATGGAAATCAAAGACAAATCTCCCATTTCTGGCTGGAGTAGCTGCCCTAAATCTCTGTCACTAGCGCAGCTCTTTAAGAGCACAGTAATTCTCCACCAAATTGAATCTTCTCCGACAATTGGCAGCACATCAGAGACAATTCACAGGCATATTTTTTCCCCTTTCCTAACAGGAAATAGGGCTTGTGTTACACTTACAGTGACCTGGAGCTCCAGGGGCAGACCAATATCTCACCTAAACAAACAGACAGTATTTCTTCCCTGATAAAGGTGGACGGGCTAAAAGGGAACACCGACTTGGCTGTGGCCTTCCCAGCGTCCTGCAGCAGTATGGGAGGCGAGAACAATGCACAAACCTGCGAAACCAACACACGGATCCCCAGTGCAGCCCAGGATGATGGTTCAGGTCTGGAGCTGCAGGTTTGCACTTTGTGTGGACTCCTGTGGACTGCAGTGGGGTTCCCTCTCACCGTGTACCCACCGCTCAACCCACGGTAGGGCAGAGAGGACCCAAACACCCCCTTCTGCTAACCCTCCCCACCGCCTTGGAGTCTGCAGGATTTACCCACAAGGTTCTTGCTCACCTCTGTGGGAACAGGGAGATAATTCTGGGCTTTATTTGTGGTGGATGAAAAAAAGCAAACTCCAAACTGCGTGAAATCACTCTGGGGGACAATAACTTGCACCAGATGTCATGGTTGTTCAATGTCCAATTGACAAGAGAGCCTTCAGAAATAATAAACGCCTACATGTGCCTACTTGTAAGACAAATAACGTTCAGATACTATTTTTCTTGGATTTCCCCTCCCCAATACACTACTGTATGTTTTGCCCAGAAGTGATCTCCCGTTCACCCCTTGTAAAAATGAGAGAAACAAACCAAACCTGATGGGGAAACGTACCGATTGCAAAACCCCACACCACGTGTGCCTCGCACCGAACATGCACACGAAAAGCAGAAGTGAAAAGTCTGGTTTCACACCCATTAACTCTGAATGCCAAAGGCACCAGAAAAACCTGCGTGTTTCAATGGTTCGCCTATCTCAGCAGCAGGATTCATCTCTCTGCTACCCAAAACCCCACTCAGCTCAGCAGTAACCGTTTTCCTGGTGTAAACACAGTTTGCATCAGACCCTCAGCCTCCCCCCATGTGTACAGGATTGGACCTTCTGACAATCTCGTGCACTTCAGGATACCCAAAGAGAGCATAGTTTAGAGCTGAAGGCAACATGCCTTCCAACCTCAGAAATCTTTGGCTTTCTGAAATTCCATGAAGAAACAAGAACTCTGCAGCTTCTCCCCTGCACATCTTTGCCCCTATTGTAACGAGGGAGTCAGAGCAAAGTGGAGGGGGGTCCCTGATGGCTCAGGGGAGCACCCGCACCTGGGATTTTCTCTGTGCAACACTTCCCTGAGCCTGAACCCATCCCACAGGATTCACATCTGCATCTTGTATAGGAAAAAGTACACTTCAGGATCCTAAGAATCAGAAAAAGTCTGCCTTCACAAAAAAAAAATAAAATAAAAAATATAGTGGCAGGAGAAGCATTTATTCCAAAGTGGAATAAATGTTTGTAGCACAAAATATTCTCTAAGGGAGCAGCAGAGACAGTGACAGGCAAGGGAGCAATATTGCTGGAGTGACTGGCTTTAAGCTGTTGTTTTGGCTTTGTCAGTGCAACCACAAGTCTGTTCATGTTAGGCACAGACCTCTCTCTCCCCGGTTATTTCCAGGAATCGACCATCAACAGTTGACAATCAGAAGACCAGCGTGAGTGCTGCGGCTGGCCAGTCTCGGTCTGAGGTTCTTGGTTTGTTTTTTTGCAAGAGTAACAGCTGTTGACCTTTGGTTTTTCTGTGTCACTTATTGTCATAGCATTGAATAGAGGTATTTTAGGATGACCGTATCTGTTCACACCAACAGTTACAACATAACCCCTACAAATCTCACTGTTAGGTGGAAAAGCAATGTGCCAGCCAGTCCTCACTCCTGCTTACGTGGATGCTCTCTAATCATCCGCCTCAATACTTCTGCTAGTCCAGGGTTGAATTTGCGGAAAGCAACTGAATTTTAACTCCC
>NW_010115412.1:94862-97021 GCF_000699245.1 Pterocles gutturalis
GCTGAAGCTCAGAGTGAAACCCTATGCCAGCCTCAAACGAGTGAGAATTTTCTGTGACTGCGTCCTGTGGTTTCAGCTGGTTTTGCAATTAAGTTTGTGTCCTAGTTTCGTTCTGAATTTCAGCTGATGCCATGCTCAGCTCAGATAAATCAGAACCTTAAAATGAAACTCAGCCCCATGTGAGCCTCTCTGAACTAACTGTTGCCACCTTCTTTTTTTGTAATTCTCTTCCTCACCTCATTTCCAAGCAAGTCAACCTCTTCTCTAGTCACTGCTCTTTCCTTCCTAGCACAAGCGAGAGAAGCCTCCCAGGGCATCTGAAGGGGACTGCCTGGCCTTTCCCTCCAAATGCACGTCCATCAGTAGCTTTGCTTTCAGGCCTCATGCATTTCTGAAATTACAAAAGCAAGGAGCTCTGTTCTCCACGGATGAGCGTGCGCTGCCAGGCTCTTTACAGCCTCTGAATACCAGGCTCAGTATCCACCAAAAAAGCCAACTCATGTACACACACAGATGACAGCTGTTAGAAGGAGGCTTTGCTGATATGACGGTGTTTTTGTAGCCTGAGAAGCACTTTCTTGCTTTGTTCATAGTCCAGAGCATGAAAAAGCAGGGAAGATAAACAAGCATTAAAATGAAGAAGAGTGTTCAAGTGGGTACTCAAGGGCTTCACGTCTTTCCAGGAGTCTGAAGCCAAGAAGCGAAAATTTAGTCTAACATTGAGAAACCAGGTCACAGAAAAGAGGCTGCACGTATGTGTCAAGGTTTTGCAGATGCAGTTATGTACTTTTGTTTTTGCAGTCAAACGTGGTGCCTCCATCTGTGTAAACAAGAAGCAGAGAAAGTTCACATTGCAGGAAAAATATAGTAGAGGGGAAAGAGAGTCAAGCAGGTTTTGGCTACACAGCAAAGAAACTTGATGGGATTAGGGCTTCAATTCAGTTGTGTCCTCATTTTCTAATCCAGACGAAAAAAAAGAGCAAATGCTCAACAAAAGGGGGAAAAGGGAAAGACCTTCACAGGAAATACATGGACTTGGAGCTGGTCCAGAGCAGGCCATGAAGAAGATCAGAGGGCTGGAGAAGCTCCCGTGCGAGGACAGGCTGAGAGAGTTGGAGGTGTGCAGCCTGGAGAAGAGAAGGGTCCGGGGAGACCTTCCAGCACCTTCCAGTGCTGAAAGGGGGCTACAGGAGAGATGGGGGGGCTCTGGATCAGGGGGTGGAGGGATAGAACAAGGGGTAATGGTTTTAAGACAAAAGAAGGCAGATTTAGATTAGAAAGAAATGTTTTCCCGTGCAGGGGGTGAGGCAGTGGCCCAGGTTGCCCAGAGAAGCTGTGGATGCCCCATCCCTGGAGGGGTTCAAGGCCAGGCTGGATGAGGCTTTGAGCAACCTGGGCTGGTGGAGGGTGTCCCTGCCCATGGCAGAGGGGGAGACTCAATGATCTTTAAGGTGCCTTCCAACCCAAAGCATTCCATGATTCTGCGATTCCATGGCTGTACCAGCGAGGCAGCAACATGACCTGTGAGAACTCAATTTTGTTTTAATGCGGTGGGAAGTGTGCCCAAAACTCTAAATAATGCTCTGTGTTGTATATAATGTTACACAAAACCCCAGTTAGATGGGGTCCTGAGTTGACAGAGCTGGAGAGAACACTCAGCAGGATTCCCACGCTAATCAGTAAATAAATAAATAAATAAACAAACATCAGCACCATTCAGATGTTTACAGGAGTTTTGCTATTATTGTTTAGGTACATTTAAAAAACCCCTAATGTCGGCCAATAATGTCCTTAGCTATATTTTCTTTGTGCAACTAGTGATTTTTATGTATTACTTCTGTACAAATACATTCATTTCTCATCAGTCTTGTCCTTGCCCTGCCCAACATTCTCCAGCACTTCTTTCTCCCATGACCTTTATAGAAGCTCTTTCCTATGCAGTTGCAGGTGTATCTTATCTGCCAGATAAAATGCTGAATTTCTTCATTTTGCTACAAAGGCCCAGGCTCAAAAAGCATTTGCTTAAAGCATGTCATGTATGAATTCTACTTAAATGGTGTTAAAATCATAAGTGTTGCACGGTTAATGTGGTTTTTGAAGAAATTATTAAAAAATCATCTAATCAAATCCTGGGAAATCTGAGAGGATCTCGGGATCTC
>NW_010115412.1:97035-112446 GCF_000699245.1 Pterocles gutturalis
AGTGCTCCACTGCAAGTCTTGCATGCTGGGCACCCCAGTCAGGATACCTGCTGGACATCACTGCAGATCTTTTCTGACCTGTATTTCCCTTAAGGGGAAGCTGGGGTTGAGGGAGATGTGGGGGAACTCTGCCCCAGCATCTCCTCCCACCCAGGAGTGCAGAGCGCTGGGGCATGAACCTCACCCAGAGCCACTGGATGCACTCTAGGCTTCCATGATGGAGTTTGGCCAATGGGATTAAAAGGAAAATATCTCCTGACAACAATTCTTTTTAACTGCATAAAGGAAATATTAATGATGGACAAATAGAAAATGTATGTAGTGGGTGGAATAGAATGATTGAAAAAACCTAGAAGCTCTTACAAACACTTGGCACTGGTTCAGCCAGTGTATTCAGTCTAGATACCAGAAATCTTCCACGAAAAATGAAAGCTCTGGAAAACCTGGTGAAATTTCCTTTTCTTAGCTGCGAGTGTGGGGTTGTATATGGTTTCAATTTTTTTAAAGCTATCAGATAATAACAGATGCACAAAGCTTTCCCTGTGACCCTCTCCCTCACACATACAGAGATACACCACCCAAATCACATCCAAACTGGATAGTGTGGGCAGAACAATGGGAAACAGATAGCATCTGGTTCCTTAAAACCAAAGGAAAAAAAAAAAATAATCACACGCAAAGTGGTTAAGTAACTGTCTCCTTCCCTCCTCCACCTTTTTTTGGTAACTTGATTGAAATCCAAACCACAAGGAGATCTTTGGGGTGGGGAGCCAGGGGAGGAGAGGAAGGCAGAGGGGAGGAAGGTGATAACCTGTCCTATCAGCCCCGTGTCCTTCCCCCGCGGAGGCGAACGGCGCAGTGACCCGGGCGGTGTGCCACTGGCACCACGCAGCCCTCCCAGCCTGCCACCGCTGTCACATCAGGTACCGAAACTCAAGGCTGACGAATGTGTTTGGAGGGACTTTTCTAAGACCAGGTCTCCTGCTTTTTCACACAGATGGTCTGGTGAAAGGAACTGGGCAATGACTGCTCTGCACAGGGCTAAACTCCCTAAAATCAAGGAGGAATGCCAATGCCGTCAATGGACTTTGATTCTATGCTTAAGTGAGGCTTTTTACTATTCAGTATCAACAGCATTTATTACTTTCCTACTTCAAAAGTGTCAGGCAATGAGTCACAGACTGAAAAAAACCACTATGTGATTTATGTAACCTATCTTGTACAGGCAGTAATATAAAAGGTGTAAACAATATACTATTGTTGTCATTGCTGTTGGCATATTATTAGGAGCAATCAAGAATCCACTAGATTCCTCTATCACATCCCAGTACAATATCTTCGTCTGTAGAAAACACATCCATTGTAAAGGTAATTGAAACAAGTGCACCCAGGGATGGCTCATGGATTACACACTACCAGGATCTAAAATCACCTTCAGGTCTACAATTTTTCCTCTTATCTTTTTTTCCATGTATCCAAAAAGAAAAAAAAAAAACAAAAAAACAAAAAAACAAAGGGAGATTCAGTGAAAAAACAAAAGCCGCTTTTGAAAAAGTCAAAATGAGACGAAATGTTTCACCCCACACTAATACACAGAATTTGTACCGCCAGCGTAAGTACGTAAGGAACCAGCCGTGTGCTCTGCCCTTTTTACACTTCTTAGCTGTGTAAACCACTCAGAACTGGAGGGCACATGTCACTCACGCTGACATGCAAATCATTACTGCTTTGTCTGCCAGGAAATTTGTGTAAACCAATGCTGAGTTCAGGTTCATTATATTGACATCTTCACCAACAAGTAAATTGAAAGGTTACACTGTTGACACACCAGATGTTACGTAAACTGCTTTTCAAATCAGGGTTTCCATACATGTCTATAAATAAATAAATTAGACGCTTACAAATGGCATGTGAATCAATATATGGTAAATCACCCATTTATATACACACAGCAAAAACTACTGTGTGTAAACCCCATATTTCACACCATGTCAAAACCTTCTTTTTCACCCAGTACTTCTCATTTTCCTGAAAATAGCTGTCATCTATGTAAATGTTTTCCCTCAAGACCAACTGTTCTCCATAGTAAGAGCATTACACAGAAACCTGGGTGCCTGAATTAGCACATGGTGTTTTCAATGGGAGCTCAGCGCCCAAGTGAGAGTTAGGTATGACACGTCTTTAAGGATTTGAGTTTATGTATCTAAAAGAGTAGATTTGCATGTGCTAACTTTAGGCACTGTGAAGTTTTTAATTTTTAAAATTGGGTTTTTTTGTTGGTTTTTTTTTTTTTTTTAACTGGATTTGCTCCAGTTTAGATTTAGCCTCAGGCTATTTTGACCCCTTCTCCTTCTGTATTTTTTTTCCCCCTTGACTCATCTCTAATAACAAAAATAAGCAAAACACTATTTATCCAGTGAGATATTTACTTGAGACCGGGTCTCCTTTCATGGTGATACAAATCAGGACTGACCTTGCAATTACAGTCTCCATGAAGTACCTGTGATCCAGGATGAAATCACAAGGGTTAATAATGTGATTTTAAAATGGTGCTGCGCTCCCTTGGTCTCAGGACTAAAACAAAGTGTGGCTGACCCCAACTTAGCTTAAAAAGGTGTTCAGGTACCTCAGGCTCCATTACTGTGGTGGAGAAAATGGTGTTTGGTCCTTGTTCATCAAGTTCTCCCACTGCAACCGTTATTTCTCTAGAAGTCCCCTGCAGTACCAGGAATTTCTTACCGTGCCCAGTTTCCAATGCATGAATTTATTCTGGTGTAAATCAGGGCAAACCAGATGAATTTCCTACATCTCTAGTTGCAGAGAAATGAGATTTCTTGGAATGATGGTGATGCCTTCTGCCAGTTGCCTCATCTCCTAATCAAAGCAATGTCATAACAAATCAGCTTTTCTGTAGTACCTTATATACATTCAACATACAGATGCAGAATGGTTTCAATACACTCCAAGAGGCTCCTCCAAGCTGGAAGAAGCCTTGATCAATTCAGACCATTCTCAAACAGCTGTGACACAGGCCTTTGTCTTTCCCACTTTATAATTCTTTGCCGAGTGCTCATATTGAAATTGTTTCATAACCACATGAATTTGGAGTTTTCATTTCACCCTTGGAAGAAATGTAGAGCCTGGCACGGTGACAAGTATAACAGTGTGTAAAAGCACAATTAACTTATGCTCCCACCCCATTTTTTTACATTTCTAAGGAAGCTCTGAGATTTCAGAGTGATTGTTTTCACTTCAGAGCCAGCAGCACACGATCCCTTCACTTCATCAGCAATGCCGTACAAAGCCGGCATGCTTGGTCACCAGAGCGAGCCCCTGTCCCACCGCTGGAGAAGAGAGGTCACAGCACACTTTGAATCTTCCCCCAGCAACGCGCTTCCGAACTGAGGGAAGCAGTAACTAAAAAGGCCAAGTGGAGTTACACATAGTACTAACGGAGTTAGGCACCATAATTCCTATTTTTTTTCCTAGTATAACCAACTTTTCAATTCAAAACATGAATTTGTTTATACATCAACAAGCAACACCTTAGAGACTAAAGATCAAACAAAATATTTCAATGGAATTAGGTTAGAATGTGCCAAAAGATGCTGAAGTTTTCTGTTTGACAAGTATTTTGAAATCTTGAATTGTCATCTTGGTAAAAGAAAGATGGCTAAAAAGAAAATGCTTTCAGACACTCCATGCTAAGATCCCAACACTGCAAATGTTTATGAACTTTTGTATCTACCTGCTTTCCAAAGACACCTTGGGTGAGCAGAGTTAATTGCAAATATTTTCAGAATATTGCCCGTTCTGACTGTGATTTGCCATGTGGCTGAGACAGTGGTGTGTGAAAGTGGTGGTTATCGAGTAAAGAAACTTTTCTATTAGTTTGAGGATGTTAAATGAGCAAGGCTGAGGTTCTCTGTGCTGAACATGGATGCTGCATCAAACCACAGCTTTGAACTTGAGTTCAGTTTACTGACACTTGCTTCCCTGAGATCTCCTAGTGACACCATGTAGAGTATCTCACTTGCATTTAATAGAATCATAGAATCATAGAATCATTAAGGTTCGAAAAGACCTCAAGGATCATCAAGTCCAACCGTCAACCCACACCACCTAACTCACTAAACCATGTCCCCAAGCACCACATCTACACGTTTCTTGAACCCCTCCAGGGATGGTGACTCAACAAAAACTTAATGAAAAATTGACATTTTCTCCCCTTGTGTAGCCTGTTCCGATGCCTGATCACTCTTTCAGTGAAGAATTTTTTTCTAATATCCAGCCTAAACCTCCCCTGGCGCAACTTGAGGCCATTTCCTCTTGTCCTATCACTTTAGAGAAGAGGCAGCACCCACCTCACTACACCCTCCTTTCAGGTAGTTGTAGAGAGTGATAAGGTCTCCTCTCAGCCTCCTCTTCTCTAAACTAAACAACCCCAGCTCCCTCAGCCGCTCCTCATAAGACCTGTGCTCCAGACCCTTCACCAGCTTCGTTGCCCTTCTCTGGACCTGCTCCAGCACCTCAATGTCCTTCTTGTGGTGAGGGGCCCAAAACTGAACACAGGATTCAAGGTGCGGCCTCACCAGTGCCCAGTACAGGGGCACAATCACTTCCCTAGTCCTGCTGGCCACACTATTGCTGATGCAGGCCAGGATGCCGTTGGCTTTCTTGGCCACCTGGGCACACTGCTGGCTCATGTTCATCTTCTTCCTGATGAGAGTAGACCCCTAAAACTCTTTTGAAATATACTGATCTTCCAATATATCTAAGCAACTGTCCATTTCCCTTTTTGTCACCCTTTTATTGACCTTTCTTTGACAGCCACATGTAGATATCTCACTAGCAAGTGGTGCTAGCACAGGTCAGAGGTGTTTCCAGATTTAATCACCCCGGGCCCCTAAATAATCATGAGTCCAAAGAAACCTCTAGAGTTCATCTGCCTTAAATTCTCTTAAAGTTTGTTTTAGATATCCATCAGGCTTGCCGCTTCTAAGGGAAAATACTTTAAAACCAATATCAAGCAGACTGTCACTTCAGAACCACCATCACTTGGATCATAGATGGCACAAGGCACCAGCCAAGTATCGTATTTCCAGCAGTATTACATATGCTTTTCCTTTACCACCAACACCATAAAGACGTGCTGCCAGACACAATCATCTGTATCTAGCCTGGCAATTTATAAGCCATCCTAAGCACATGGTCTGAAGAGCCTGGCTGTTAAAAGAGGAACAGCCAGCTGCGGCAATGGATAAAATTGCATCTAAAAGCAGAATAAAACAACGCCACGTCAAGCCTTTGCTAGTTCTCTTTCACAAGGCTGTGACCAGATCTGTGCTGGGTTTTAAAACTTTGTTTAAATAAATAGATAAATAAATAAAAGTATTCTGCCACTCCTAATAGTTGGAAGAGTGACAAATTAAAAGCCACGCATGCTCATATCCACAGGAAAGGCAAAGGAAACTGGGTAGGTTTTCTGTTGTGAGGCTTTGCTCTGTGGATTCTTATTATTTTTTTTTTTAAATCTTGGTTGTTCATTTTTAATGGGGTTCTAATGAAACACCCTCAAGCTCTGCAGTGGTTTGCATCTATGGTTAGCAGGCCAAATACCAGTACGTTCTGTTTTGCGAGAAGCATTAGAGATAAGAGAAGGCAAGACCATGCCCTGGTTTTACAAGGCTGTAAGAGGCACTTAGGGGCCATACAGTCCCCTGCTCGGCTGCCTAAAGCCTACTCTTGTCATTAAATAGTGTGAAAAGCTTATAATAACAGCTGGTGATTAATATATTCCCTTTGTACAAATGTTTTACTTTTGTCACTGTAACCACTGCAGAGAGACAGATCTGCTCCCCTAAAGGCTGAATCTTGCCCGGAACTTCTTTTATTTACTGAAAACTGCACCATTACAAGTCACCATTTGCCAAATACTATCACATCATGATGAGAGTTTACATCCTACTATAAGTAAAAAGATCATACTCACAGGATCTTTAGGATACCAACATAAGATAAAACATAGAATCATAGAATCATTAAGGTTCGAAAAGACCTCAAGGATCATCAAGTCCAACCCAACACCACCTAACTCACTAAACCATGTCCCCAAGCACCACATCTACGCGTTTCTTGAACACCTCCAGGGATGGTGACTCAACCACCTCCCTGGGTAGCCTGTTCCAATGTCTGACCACTCTTTCAGTGAAGAAATTTTTTCTAATATCCAGCCTAAACCTTCCCTGGTGCAACTTGAGGCCATTTCCTCTTGTCCTATCACTTGTTACTTTAGAGAAGAGGCAGCACCCACCTCACTACACCCTCCTTTCAGGTAGTTGTAGAGAGTGATAAGGTCTCCTCTCAGCCTCCTCTTCTCTAAACTAAACAACCCCAGCTCCCTCAGCCGCTCCTCATAAGACCTGTGCTCCAGACCCTTCACCAGCTTCGTTGCCCTTCTCTGGACCTGCTCCAGCACCTCAATGTCCTTCTTGTGGTGAGGGGCCCAAAACTGAACACAGGATTCAAGGTGCGGCCTCACCAGTACTGAGTCCAGGGGCACAATCCCTGCTGGCCACACTGTTTCTGATGCAGGCCAGGATGCTGTTGGCCTTCTTGGCCACCTGGGCACAGTGCTGGCTCATGTTCAGCTGGCTGTCAACCCACACCCCCAGGTCCCTCTCAGCTGGGCAGCTTTCCAGCCACTCTGCCCCAAGCCTGTAGCGTTGCAGGGGGTTGCTGTGACCAAAGTGCAGGACCCGGACATCTTCATCAGGAGAAAGGGGTGGGAAAGGTGTTAAAGAAGCTCTTGCCTTAGACTAGTTGGAACCATACTTTCCAACAGAAGACTTCCTCAGTCTGGAAAAGAAAAATAACCCCACAGTTCTGTGTGAAGTGGCAAAAAAACCCCAAACCAAAACAAAAAAAAAACCCCGTAGCCTATTGGGCGCTGAGATGCACCACAGATGCACCACAACTACTTAAGTTTTTTCATGCAAAAGTCACAACTGAGGTCTGTCAGATACAGACTTTCTGCTTTCCAGACACACAGGTCCATTTTCACCGTATTTCGTGGTTTCAACAGATAGCATATGAATTGCACATGGGAATCAGTTGCACCAAGCATGCCTTGCTGTTGATTCAGTGCCACTGACCTCTTATTAAATAAATAATTTCGCATTCTTGGTTGTCTCAGCACATCTGAGGGTGATCCTAGGCAAATGGCAAATTATTTCACTGACTCACTTCTCCAGATGAGTTTGTGACTTACATAGTGACGTACAACCTGACAGTAAGCGTGAACCTGGACTTGACCCCGAGTTTCTGGAGAAGTACCAGCAGCCTCCTAGTTCTAAAAAAAAATTTAATTGATCATCTTCCACTCTTTGTGGTCATTTATTTCTTTTTTACTGGCCTATTTCCAAGTAAAGGTCCAAGCATTAACCTTACTTCCACCACTCTAACTGCCTTTCTCCATTGGCAAGAAGGATCAACAGATGAATATACATTCTGCAAGTAGGAGAGAGTTTTATTTCTTTTTTTGGGAATGGATGGGCAGACACCTTTTTCCGTTGTATGCAAGCATGTGCCCCTTACTGCAGACAGCACCTGAGACAGTAGAAACCCACAGCTCAGCGATTTGGCCAACAGTGCCCAAGACAAAACAATCCCATGCAGAAATATGAAGCACACTGTCCTATGCCATTTGTAGTGTACAGATTCCCTTTTCAATTACATCTGTGTTTTCCTTAGACTACCTTTCTGTCTTTTACACTATAAACCCTCAGAAAAGTCAAAAAGTCCAAGCAACAGAAACAATTATACTTTTTTTTCCACTCATGCAGGTCATGTTAGGACCAAAAAATATTACAGCCATTGCCTTCAGAGAAGCCATGTACTGTCTTTGGTAGCATCTTAAAGAGCTTACACAGTGAGGGAGAAGAGGCAAGATTGATGTCTAGAGCTGGTCAAAGCATTATAGCAAAGATTTTGCCAAAATCTAATTTCTGATCAACCAAAATACTCCCCAGCTCTGTACTGGTTTTTGCAAAATCTAGTGGTTTAAAGCAACCATCTCAAACAATAACAACAGTTCAAAAACATTTAAATGTTTAGTTTTCAAATTTTCAGAAATATCTGCATTTTTCATTTATGATTTTAAACGTCTTTCAAATTTTGTGGGGTTTTTATTTAAAGCTTAAAGAAAATTAAATTAACAGAAACAATTAAATGAACTAAAAATGAAATGAAACGCCTCATTTGACCCAAGAAGGAAGGCTGACAGCTTTTCAGTTCACACACTTTTTAAAGGCAGATTGTTTTGAATACACTCAAAAGTTCCTTACAAATATTTTTGCTGCATGTTTTCAGAATTGTCAGAAAACAGAAATAGTCCATTATTCACAGAGCCTTGCCAGTAAGCTCCATGACTGTCCATGTGAAGGACACAGACTCATATGGCCTCTAACAGCTGGATTCCATCTAATTCTCCTAGTTCAGCTTTGGTTTCCTATTGGTTTGGCAACTGTGAAGGTCAAGAATATCTTGTGGATAACATTAGGCACGAGAACATAGGTAGAATTCAGGCTGCCTAAAAACAGCCTTGAATTCATGGACATTTTCCATCTCCTGCTGGTCTTCCAGGAATGGTGCCACTCCGACCTACCTCTTGCTACCCTTTGGCTAGGATTGTATTCAAATGGCTCACTTAGGCTCTGCAAATGGCACTGAAATGGCTATATGTGTCACAGTGGTGCCAAGGAATAAGGCAGGACTGGCATCAGATAAAGGGAAAAGGAGAAAGAAACCTCGGAGTGATGAGTCAACTAAATTCTCAGAAAGAGAGTGATGAGATGGGATGCTCTGGTAACAAGAGATATGATTCATAGGAAAGTCACATGAAATATAAATATGTGACCCAATGTTCTTTGCCATGTCCGGGGACGGCTAAGTACTCACAGAGGTGTCACCAAGAGGAACCTCTGCGAGATGTGTGTGGTCACCTCTTGCCTAGAACCCATCAGGCTGCCACATATCAGAAACTGAAAGAGGAACTCAACATGACTTTGCAAAATTAGTGCTTTCACATAAACCTTTTATAATGTTGCATTTTTAAATCCGAGCTCAGCTGTGGAGCTTGCTTTTGTGACTTGCATTCGATATCTATTGTCATCACCATTTGGTCCCAAATCATGAGCTGCTTTGGAATAATGACTGTTGTAGCAATGAATGCCAAATGACGCTCTGCCCAAGGAACCCAATATTTAAATGTAGGATGAGAGAGAGACAGAGACAAACAAACAAGAAATAGAAGAGATCTATGCGACAACTATGATAAGCATTAGCCTCAGCACATCATGTTCCCTGGCATTGCCAGCTCCATTTGTAGGCACTGTGGCAGAAGAAAACTTTATTCTCTTGGTCTGAAAAGAACCTATATTTTGAATGTTTTGTTATAAATTTGGTTTGATCACTCACACGATCTCTGGAATGAGAATAAACATATGCTATCTTAACATACAAATAATTCATTGGATATTTATCTTCTAGTTGTTTTTCCCAAACAGTTTTATAATGTACACACACACGTATTTAATTGCATGCTTTAAATGAACTGGCATTCACACTGTGCCTTAGTTCCCTTATCAAAATGCATTTTCTGGACAGATGAGACATTTTTATAAAACAAAGCTTTACTATTTGTGGACATTATCTTGTAACTCTTTCTGGCTTGTGAGGTTACAGGGATCAGGTCTGTGCTGTACTACTGCATTAGGAAGTAAAAATCTTTCTTATATGAAAATAGGCTGAATGAAAGAGATCGACAAAGAACCATAAACGACACCATCCCAAAATGATTTCTAAGATCATCCAGCTTGGTAGAAATACTCCAAACAACATCAGCAGAGGCAAGTCCTTAGTATAGCACTGATGGTTTGTAAAATGGCTGTGCTGGAATATTTTATTTACACAACAGAACTGTAATTTTTGAATTCTTTGAGATATTCATATGCAAGGCCCAGTTAAAGTGAAGGCTTTGTCTCTATCCCAGTTACTGCTAGAACTTGATGTGACTTGGTCTATGTTCCCATGCACAGGAAGGACTGATAGACTGGCCACAGAGGAAGAAGAAAGTTTAATCTATTCACCACCTTTCTCTTCCAAGTAAAGGGTGGAATTAGAGGGGAGGAAATGAGGCAAGCCCCAGCTCAGCTTGCTGGCAAGAGCATCCCAGGCTGTGTGGGGTAAGAGACGGGAAGGCAAAAAGGCCTCCTGAGGTTAAATGGCCACCAGCAAATTATTGGCCTCCCTCAAACTGGAGGAAGCAGGGAGGAGTGTGACTCCAAGGGACATTGAAATTCTTGCTCAAATTAGCCAAAGGATGATGCAGTTCAGATGCTACTTACTGCACTGGGCAACACCTGTGGGCATAACCTAGTGCAAAGACATCCAAAATTTTAAAACCTAGGTCTACAGACAAGTATAGATCTGAAAACCTCCATCTGGCACTACAGTGTGTAGGGAAAAAGGCTAGAACAGTGGCTGACAAACATCATGGAGCCTCTCTAGCACCATCCCCATTATGAGAGATTTTTGCTTAATTCTTCACAACCTGTAGCTCAGGACACTAAGCCATTTTCCTCTAGGTAACTTGTCCAAATCAGGCTCTGAGAAATGGTGAATTTAAATATTTGCCATCTAACAAGAGTTTGGTGGCTGAAATAAGCTGCCTGTTGCATTGAATCAGACTTCATTTAGGCAGACTTTAATAACTTATGTAGCTGCCTGTGCAGTGCCAGCAGTGCTATACCACCAGCGTTGCCCAAAGCAGGCTAGAAAAGGATTGTCTGACCGCTGCTTCCCTGGGGACCTCCACAGAAACGAGATGTATCTCACGAGCTTCTCAATCAGCAGAAATTGGAACAAAAACAAATAAAACTGTTGGTGGTCTCAACTGTGTTTCTTGTGGGCAGTCACCCATGTTGCAAAAGCTTTCCCTGTGATGGGCACTAATTGCTCTCCCTTGCTCCTTCTCAGTCAAGAAGTCATAAGTGAAATTATAACAGAGAGTAAAGGTCAGGATGACAAAAGCATTTAGGTGCCTTGCCCCAGGTAAGGAGTGAACATCCACCAGAACCAACAAGTAATGTTGGTGCCTATGTAGGAATCCCAACCTGGACTCACCTAACCCGTATTTAATCACTACAGTGACAGTCAAAATCCTGCCATTTCAGTTTTTTCTACAAAGGAAGAAGAAAGGCACCTCCAGAAGTCAGATCAGACCTTTTGTGGGATGCTCGGCTCCCTTGAAGGTGCTCATCTCATGTACCAACCAGAAAGAAAGATCAGCATGACTCCCAATGCTAGAACCTCAGAACACTGCCCAGTCTGAGATGTCCTGAATCTTGGCCTGTGTATCTAAGCCACTCTGTGGACTAGCCTTGATCATAGGATTTCTCTCACCTCATCCTAGTCACTAAAATACAAGGACCCAGTTTAAGCTGGTCTTCCTCATGCTGTCTCTGGAGAAGCATTTCTCCATTGATCTAGATGGACCTTTCACTTAAATTTGAGGCTTGGAGCTTCTTTGAACCGAGCTTGCTCTTTTCTCTCTCTGCAGCATAAATTAGCCTCACAGCTGTCACCAGGTCAGAGATGGAGATCTTGAATTTGAGATCTTGATTTATGAATCAAGCATTAGTGAATTATTATGGGTATTGGCAGACAGCAGGCTGAAAGAGGTACACACTCTATCTGCCACAAAATTCACGGAGAAGTGTCTAATAGAACATTAAAAAGCAGTTCTGAAACTGCACATTTTGAGAGAAACTAGAAGAAAAAGATAGGCAGTGATTCTCAAACAGAAATGTTAGTTCTCTAATCGGAAAGCAGGTCACTAACTGAGTGCTTCCCACAAAAAAAATACATCTGTGGTTATGCAAACCTTATAAGCGCAGTTTCTAACACAAATTATGTATTTTTATTGCTGTAAGTTTAGTGCAAATATGTGCCTTTTTCAGTAAAAATTATTATGTTTTTAATTGCAGTTCTTATTTTCATTAATTAACATATGGCTTTATTTATAGAATTGGGATTTTTTACAAAACAATTGCAGATAATACAATTTCTCCATGTTTAGATTTATCCTCTATCTAAGTATAGATCTTAGATATTCATCTCATTACAGAGATAGCCTGAAAACCTTAATTTTAAGGAGTTCGTGGTAGCCAGAAACTTGCTCCCTCATGGGGAGCTCACAGAAGGTTCTCATGAAAGACACTGTGAAGTGATACGTACCCAGTGGGAAGAAAGTGGTATTTCGTGTGTGATGGATCAGCCCTTTCAGTTGGTCATCGCTGCGGCTTTTCCCATCATAGGCATAATCTTAGGTCTTATTCTTCTGTGTGTTTCCTGGAGGAATAACGTAAGTGGCAAATCTTCAGGCACGCAAACGTACAAATGGGCTATGTCATGCAGAATGTCAGAGGACATATTCTGGAGGTTACAAAGAAACAGAATCAAATTAAAAACAGTCTGACTATACAAGACAAAACTGGTAATATGGGGTTTTATTGAAATCAAATTAATATTTATAAGAAAGTATCTGGTTTTAGTGGAAATTATTTTCTTATGTGATATTTCAATGCCAAATGTTTAAAGTCACCATTTCAAAAGAAATGGTGTTGTTTCAGTGGAAAATGTTGACATTTTTTCATTTGAACATCACTGATTCTTGGGGAAAATTTCATTCCACAAAAGCTTTCGAAGTCCTATCCAACTCTACCTACAAAGGAGAGCAGACAGGGAAAGGGAACATTCTTAGCAGAGCAAATGGTGTTTAGGATGACAGGAGCAACTTGATGCTGAGTGGGAAGGCGCGTTTGTATAGTAACTGCTCTGATCTGAAAGGCAATGCCCAACCCTGTCTCCTTCTTCACTTCAGCTTGGAGCGAGTGTCAGATCCCAATGTAAACTTTCCCATCTGTGTTATTCTATTAACTGAAAGGGAAAGGGATTAGCATGTGTACTTGTCACATCTTTTGACCCGGTGCATACTGAGACCGAAGGCAACGTTAAAGCAAACAGCATTCTTCTCCCTCTGCCAGGATAAGCAGGGCACAGGGGTGGCGTTTAGTTAAAAGAAAAGAAAGCCAGACCACGTAAAACAAAGTATGTACCCTGGGCAAAAATAAATCTTGGAAGCTGAAGATTTCCAAAGGGTATACCTTAAACAGGGTGCGTGAGAGAGGGAGAGAGAGAGAGAGAGAGAAAACATTCGAGAGGAAAGTTCCCCTCCCTGCCAAGCACCAGATGGAGGGCCTTCCCACGGAAATAGCTGCAGAAGACAGATCGCTGACAGAAACCACTGCCAAGGAAAGGAGGTCCCACTCAATGCGCTGGTAAAAGCTTAGTGGACGAGAACATAATACTCTGATTAAAACATGTGCTCCAGAGAAGGGGGTTGGAGTGTGGCACAATGCTCTTTAATGCGACGGAGCGTGGCTCATACCCCCAAAAGGAGTGCACGTTTTGGAAGGTTGGGGTTTCATACCTGCTTTTCATATAGATTCTTTTTTTCCCCCTCACTGTAAGTTTATAGAGCACACGTGCACACACAGAGGCATGCATAATGGCAACAATAATCTGCTTTTCTTCTCCCTTCCCCTGCATTTTATTTCCACAAAGCCTTTGCTGTGACTGGGACAAGATTAAGTGTTGGATTCTGACACTGGTAGGGAATACATTTGGGGATGGAGGGTTTAATGAAGCTAGGCACCAAAAATTCTTTTTTTTCAAACATTTCAGTTCACTTGGCACTAAATTATTAATAGAAAAAGAAATTGAGAGCTTTCCACTCCTTCTGCTTTTTCCTAGATGTTTCTGGTTCCCCTGTAAAAATCCATAGGAGTGTATGCACTTTGTCAAAGCAGGAAACAAATTCAGCATCTCCAGGATGATCCACGCAGTTCAACAATAGGAAAAAAGGCAATTAACTGTTTTGCTATCACAGAGAGCCAAATGAATGGGACAGGATGATAGGGGTACAGTGTGTTCAGGAAACAGGCTCTTCCAAGAAGGCCGAGCAGGTACGCCCTGATGTTCCCAACACTTGAATGAGAGCCATTGTATTACAGTTATGGCCAAGGCTTGAGCATCCGATGTCAACAGAGTAGAAAGTTAATATGAAATACTGACCACAACTAAAACCCAGTTTCACTTGTGGACCATCTTCCCTTCTCACAGTACAAGGATATCAATAAATTAGCTTCAGTCCAGCTGTGGGCTATCAAGACAGCTGAACACACACGGAGAGGCTGAGGGAGGTGAATTTGTTCAGCCTGAAGAAGAGAAAGGTTAAAGAAAGGGATCTAATTGGTGCCTTCTACTAACAGATTGATGGCTACTAAGAGGATACAGTCCAACTTTCCTCAGAGACGCACAGTGGAAGGATGAGAGGCAACGATCACAAGTTGCAGCAAGACAAATTCTAATTTCATTAAAAAATCAATTGAAAGGAGGACAGTTAAGTTCTGGAACAGCTTGCACAGAAAGATCGTAAAACATCTAACCTTGCAGATTTTTAAAACTTGACAGAACGTGGCCCTGAGAAACCTTAGCTACCTTTGAAGTTGACCCTCTTTTAAGCAGGGGCCAGATGATCTACAAATGCCAGTTCCAATCTTAACTAGTCCATGAATCTGACAATACCAATTATATTTTTTTGCAGGGATATAGCCAATCTCAGAAAACCCCATCTCCTACCTCAACCCTAATGTCCTTGTCTAAATGAAAACTTTTTCTTTTACTCCTACAAACCAAATACAGAATAAAGCATTGCTGAAAATGCAGACTGCACCACCTGCCATTTGCCCCTTCATGGCAGGGCTTTTGATTCTCTCTGAGCATCTTCATCACCATCTGTGACAAACAGGCCACAGCTCTCCCATTCTGGAAGAAGGCAGTGGTGTGCTGGGAGCTACACAAACACAGGGCACCATTTATGGGTGACTGGGACCAGTTCTGCACTGTCCCGTGCTCTGTCATCTCAGGAGTGAATAAATCTCACTCCCTTCCTCGCTGTTGCTAAGCCAGGGGCGTGGATGCACTCTGTGGACAAAAAGCGGCTTTGAAAGCTTGGTTTGCATGTCTCCAGAAAACAGTGCAACAACATTGACAAAATAAATTCCCTTGAAAGATGATGTATCTGTTCTCACTGGCAGAGTCATAATGGTAGAGGACAACTAAGGATGACACACAACTTTCCTTCAGTGACAATTAGAGGTGTCAAAATGAATTTACCAGGGTGTGTCAAAGAGGAATATCATAATTTCCTCATGACCTTCCTCTTTTTGATGGGAAAGATTTCCCCATGCTTTGCAAAGTACCAGCCAAACCCGGGTTGAAGTTGTA